>NC_079437.1:42546163-42834865 GCF_903798145.1 Danio aesculapii | reverse complement strand
ATAACGCTTATTTCACGTGGCCGCCATTTTAAAGAACCAAAGCGAGGCTGCGGTGGGAAGAAACCCGGGAAGTATAGGACAAGGACTGTACCCATTACGTAACATGCTGTGGAGTACACACCTCCAGCTTTGCCGAGATTTCAAAATGCAGAAATGGTGTAAACATCCACTTTAATATCATTCAGTAAGTTTAATTTAGAAATTAAAAGCAATTTAGCATCAAACAACATCACAATCTCTTTAAGAGTAATATGCTCAAGTGTCCTCCTAGGCTTCAGATCATGGCAACAGGTAAACACCGTGGGGACGCTTCCCTGCTTCAGTTTATGTTACCCAGTGAGCGATAAAACACTGTAGCACACCCTCGTGTTGTCTGTAATAGTGTTTTCCCGGTACTGAAGTTTTAAAACCATCTATTTCCCGCTGAGTTAACATTGAAGCGCCGCTGAGCGCAGATGACTCGACTGATCTTCACGGCTGCTTCGCGTTCCAGTCTCCTTGTATCTGTGTTTGCACTAAGTTTACTGCCCTTCATCCAGTGCAAACAAAGATACACGGAGACGCGAGCGCGAAGCAGCCATGAAGATCAGTCGAGTCATCATGCAGATCGCTCGGCTCGTCTGTGTTTGTACTCGGTAAACAGCGGAGGGTGAACTGATGACCTTCTCGGCCAATCACAAGCTATTCTGTTGATCACGTGAACACAATGGCAAATCAGCGCTGTTTTAAGAAAGCCATCAACAGTGCCTTAAATGTTAGCGGGAAATTGATGGTTTTTCTTTTAATTTAGTATCGTGACAAGTCTAATATAGTGAAAGAATAAGTTCATTAACTCGCATTTGATAAATAGCGTCTAAAACGTGTGTTTGGGAAAGAAAACGTTAGCTAACTAGTGCCATTTCCCTTAACTTAGCTGAAAATGAGCTCTGATATCCCTTTTTATTTTCACCATTCATTCAGAACGGACCTTCGGGTCACTCGGAAGGCGGTGAAATGATAAATTTGTGTCACTTTCTCTTCGCTGATAAGATATACAGCAAGCTACACAACGTTCCAATGTAACTCCCAACGATACTTCCGGGTTTCTTCCCACCGCAGCCTCGATTTCGCTTTTAAAAATGGCGGCCGCGTGAAATCAGTCTATACTGAGGTAGAAGTGAGAGTGTTAAAAGAGCAATAATGAGTGTCAGTTGTACAGTGTTGCAGAGCTAGACTGAGGACAGCTGGCTGTTAAGCAGTCTGATGGCTTGAAGATAAAAGCTGTTCTTCAGTGTGGTCGTCTGTGATCAGAGGGAACTGTGTCAGCTGGACGGCAGTTACTGTAGCAGACAGGTGGTGTAAGTGAGTGCAGGACTGATGACTCTGCCATCTTTTCTCTAACAGCATGTTTTATAAATGTCCTGTAAGAGTTTACTGTATGCTCAATATTAAACTCAGCTGTTCTCAGGATATGATCAGAGGAAGAGCAGCTGCCATACCATAAAGTCAGTTATTGTGGTAAAATCTGAGCCCAGTGGAGCTGCAAAAACAAGACTGAAATCAAAGGAACAGTTATTGTATTGCATTTCTTTCTTCTTTTTCTTGGAATATAATTGGTGGTGAAAGATGTGTATGTGTTTCAGTGTGTAACATATACAAGTGTGGCTGATTTTGCTGTATTTAAAAGGATAGTTCACCCCAGTATAACAATTTACTCTCTTTTTACTCTTCATCAAGTGCTTCCAAACCATTATGAGTTTCTGTTATACACAAAAGAAGATATTTTGAAGAATGTTGAACTCTAAAATTCCACAGTAGGAAAAACAAATACAATGAAAGTCAATGGTTGCAGGTTTCCAACATTCTTTTGGGTTTAACAGAAGAAAGAAAGCCAAACATCAAGTAAAAGGGGTGAGTTTTTAGGTTTGGGTGAACTATCCCTTTAGCAATTAAAATGGAAATATTTTTCCATACTGTAATATTTTTGCAATTTTATTTGACTTTGTTGTGGGAATCCTTGTGTGTGTGTGTGTGTGTGTGTGTGTGTGCGTGTGCGTGTGTGTGCGTGTGTGTGCGCGTGCGTGTGCGTGTGTGTGTGATTGAGGGATCACTTTGCTTTGCATATGTGTTCATAAGCAGTGTTGTCAGTTATAATCTTCATAAATTTGTTCATGAAGCCTTCGGGGCATTAATAAAAAAAATTAACGTAAGTGTAATTTGTTTTTATTATAGACTATTTCAAACATGCAATCACTTGGCACAGTACTTGAAACAAACTCTACAATTTTCTCAAAGAAATAAGACTTATATTCAGCAAGGACACTTTAAATTGTTCAGAAGCAAAAACTGTTGTGATGTTACAAAAGATATTTTAAAAATGCAGCTCTATTATTCATTACAGCTTTCAGAGAATATTAGGATATTTTTAACAGCATTTAAAATATCCAACCTTAATTAATGATAGTGAGAACATTGTTCTATTGATGTAAATGGCCAAGTGAGATTATACAGTAACAAAGCATAGAAGATGATTATAATAATGAACTAGCTGTCACTGAAGTTTGGTCAAAAATGAAGAACAAATCTCAAACTTATATACAGTGGCAATCTTATGTTATTATGTCATGTCAGTGTCTTGATTACCAGCGATCTCTAACCCCCAGAGGTCGCTGGTAAGCACTCACATTCACATGGACTACATCTCATGAACTACAAAGTCAGTCATGCCACACACACACACACACACACACACACACACACACACACACACACACACACACACACACACACACACACACCTGCTCCAAGTCTCCACTGATTGGACTTCCACAGCGGCTGCTGCTTCTGGACTAATCACACACACTACTTTAGCAGCACACACACTCACTTTCTTGCCGAGTCTTGTTTACCTGTAAATTGACAATTCAACGCGGTTTCCTTAGTCTTGTTTCTCCGTGTTTTGACCCTTGCCAAGTTTGTCTGTTTGTCCCTGTTCACTGCCTGCCATCCGACCTCTCGCCTGTTATAGTGACTACGATTCTGGATTTGCCTTTATTCATCTGTTTGCACCTGTGTTGACCCTTGCTTGCCTGACTACCGAATAAACCTGCACTTGGATCCTATTGTTGTCTCTGTCATCCACCTGTTACAGTCAGGTGGATGTCATAACAATATTATAATCGATATTAATGTAATATTGATTATTATATATTTTTTTTCACTGTTAACAGGGCCTGACAAATGTAATTTACACAAATTCAATTCAAGTTTTTTGTGTAACACTTTACAATAATTATTGTTTCAAAGCAGTTTAAGTTGCACATTATTGCATTACAGTCAAATTCAGAAAAGTTAAGGTTATTAAATAGCATTACTTTATTAGTTACTAATAACTTAAACTGTTAAAAGCTGCTACTAGTTAATTAGTTAAAGTTATTATGTATAAAAAGTAGTTAACCTGCAGTTATTTTGTATATACAGTGGGGGAATAAATATTCAACACGTCATGTTTTTTCCTGGGAATCATATTTGTAAAGGAGCTGTTAACATGGAATTGAACCAGATTTTTGGTTAAACCCAAACAATACAAACATAAAAATATAACAAAACAAAACAAACAAATCTGAAAAGATGTTATGTTTAGTACTAAACTACTGACATATATTTAATACTTTATAGAAAAAGCTGGTGAGGGCAGCTTAAAGACGACTCTCATATGAAGAATAAAGTCACATGCGTTTCACAGACTGTAAAAATGCTGATGGTTTTGTGGGTCTCGTCTATTTCTATAGACGAATTACCAACCTACGTCACACAGGTCCACAGTTGCAAAAAAAGACCGGCTGCAATAGGAAACATGTATTGTTGTGCAGTAGGATGCCAAATTCGACAGTTCAAAAATAGAAAACTTAACTTTTACCTTACACCACACTGCTTTAATGCCAACTTCAGACATCTTTGGCTAAAAGGAAGCTGAATGAAATGACGACCTAATTAGAAATGCTGGACTCTGCAGTTCTCATGTCATATCAGGTAAGTTCACGCTATGCTGAATCATACATGTTACTCGTTTTTGATTGCAGCAATGATTTCAGCAAAAACAGTTACAGTTTAATATAAGTTTAACATAAACAGTTTTTTTTTTTTTTTTGCATTTATGGATTCATTTAGCTGTTACCAACATTCGGGGAAAATTTCAAGTCAACGCCACCTTTAGAAATATTTTTTTCTGAAAAAAATAGTGACCTGTTAAATACTTATTTCCCCCACTGTAGGTGATGTCTATGTTTGCAAATTCAAAGAAGTGTATTAAGTGTATGCGTTGTCCTCGAAGTCGAAAGCTCTTTGCAAAATTTATACGGCATAGATTTAAAATCAACTCAGGTGAGGCATGTCAATTACTTTTGAAAAAAGAAAAAGTATGTTAAACGTTTTAAACTGAATATCAAATGAACACACTCACCATTTTATATGATGACTTAATTTACCAGAAATAATGCACTGCTAATCATGCTACTGCTTTAAGTCACATCAAACATCCCAGCAGAAACACGACTGAATAAAGAACTGATATGTACAGCTTTGTTTACAGCCATGTATGACAAGTAGGTAGGTGTTTTTACAACATCTTAGTCAGAAAACCTGTTACTTAATCTGTTAGCAAACGTAATTAATTTACATAATAAGAGAGTGTCTATATGTGAAATATGAGCTGATTAGTAAGCTGTGAGGTTTAGTTTGCAGTCGACTGATCTCAGATAAGTCATTTGGATGATAGTGTGTCTTCACAATTCTGCATGAGTGATTTACAGCTTTGCCCATACTGTACAGAATAAGTTGTTTCTTTCTCATTGAGTTTTTTAAATGGCGGCAGTAAATCAATGTAAAGGTGAGCTAGGCAATGTATCTCTGCCGGTTGTGCTAAAGTCATTGTCTTGCCAATGTAAATGGGGCAGTGTGGTTTGTTGTTTGTGTTGTAATGAGGACAAAAAAATGTGTGTTTTTGGGAAAAGATTTATACTATGGGGAAAGCTGAATTATTTTGGAGATGTTTTTAGAGAGTAAGGATGCACTAATGTGGATGTTTTGGTCGATACAGCAGAAACTATACTATATCTCACAATCTTAACTGCAGAAAACAATAAAAATAGATCTCAATTTGTTCTTTTGCCAAAATCAGTTGCAATTTATTTATTTATTTATTTATTTTTTGCAATTTTGTGACACATTTTTCACTATGAAAAACATCTTGTTGTTTTTCTTTCCAGCATAATTGCATTTTCTTCTGGTATGAAGGTGGAAATGACTCATGTAAACCCTAACTAATTTTGCTTCTCTGTTCGTGATCAGTTCATTTAAAACTACTACAATTTAAAAAATAAAGGTGCCAGAAAGAATTAAAACTGGGTTTTCATAGTGATGCCATAGAAGAAAGTGTTTTTGGTTCCCCTAATAATCTTTTTGTGAAACGTTGTTTGAACAGCATGATATTTTGTGGAATAGAAAGAGTCTCATAGTTTTCCATTGAATTAAAAGAATTAGTCCAAAAGCAAAAAAGAAAACGAAGAAAACCACAGATAAGGCAAACCATTGTTACGAAGCGGACGCTGACAACAGACATTCAGATCCACATGCAGTTTATTAAAGGACAGGTCGTACAGGCAATGATTTGACAGGAGCAAAACAGGAGCATAAAAGTGATCCAATAAACAACATCAAAAACACAGGCAAAAGGTCAGGCTAGGTGGCAAAGAATCAAAACGTTGAACAAGGCAGGAATCAACAACACAGCAAAAACAAACAGAGAGAAACACTTCGTAATGTTCATGGAAGAAACAAGACTCAGTCATGTGAATGTGAAAATGAAGTGAATATATATTCCATGCAATCAGTGAGATGAGCTACAACTGTGTGTGAGTGTCCGGATTATTGTCAGCTGCTGCAGGAGTTGAGGGGTGCAAAGACTTCTGGGAGTTGTAGTTCGTTTGGAGTACTGAAGTAATACTGAAGTCACAACAACCATATAATATTATCTTTATACTGTATGATTACTATGACCATTATTTTAAAAAACAATATATATTAATTTGTATCAACATAATAATAATAATAATGATAATAATAATATAATAATTATTATTATTACTGACTATTGCCTAATTACCCTAGTTTGCCTAGTTAACCTAATTAATCTAGTTATGCCTTTAACTTGCATTTTAAGCTGCTAATAGTTAGGCATGAGACGAAAACCGGTTTCAAGGTTTACCATGGTTTTGAAAAGTCAAGGTTTTAAAATGTTCTCTTATACCACTCCTACGATAAATGAAAGGTTTTTTTTTTTTGTTGTTATTGTTTTTAGTGTTTTACTACCATTTTATTTAGTTTTTTATGGCAACCGTATCTCCAGCAGAAAAGGAGACTCCACATTCAGGAAACATCTGAAAAACAAATCACTTACACACCAACATCCATGCTATAGAGCTGAACAGTGCAATGGCTTTACTTTATATCCAAAGAAAAGAAAGATCCAAAGATGCATTTTCAAGTTGTAAGGAAATCAGTGTTTTTAAAACTACCAAAGATACCAGAAGTCAAAGTCAATGATTTAGTTTAATTATTTAGCCTGACATGTTTACTGCTCCTAAATATTTGAAATGTTTCATAAAATAAAATATATTGTGATCAATGGGGAAAAGGTTGTTTTTTACTCAGACATTTAAAAAGCATATTTCAGAGCGGTAACCACAATACTGTGATTTGTCAGAATCCATGCTTAATGTTAGTATTTTGAAAAATATGTCATAAAATATTTTTACAGTCATCATGGCAAAGATAAAAGAAATCAGTTATTAGAAATGAGTTTTTAAAACTATTATGTTTATAAATGTTATGGAAAAAACACACGACAATCTTCTTTTCGTTAAACAGAAATTGGGGAAATTAATATACATGGAAGCTAATATATATATAATATATGTAAATGTCGACTTTAATCACCAAATTAAGCTGTAACAATATCCAAGGGCTGATCCTCATTTGACTTTGTCATTGCTCCATTCTCCCATCATTCGGTACAAGTCTTTCCTCTCCATTCAGAGAGGTAAACGATCGTGTGTGTTAGTGTGGCTCATCTTGACGTCTTAGCACAGATTCCACTGACAGGGCTGAGTTTTGTTGTTTTTCTGGGACACTGCTTGTTTTTCTGGGACACACAGTGATGCTTTCTCACCTGCAGATGAATGTTACAGCTGCCTGTTTCCATACAGTAGAGATAAACAAATAGCATCTTCACACGCAGCACTGATGGGCCTCATTAACACTTTCACATCTTCTACAAGCTCAACTCCCCTGCATGCCCACTTGCTCTCTCCAAGCCTTTTCTCCCGCTCCCTGAGTATCCGGCATGCATGATTAAGCTGAAATAACCTTGCCCTAGTTTGAATAGAAACTTCAGTCCAAAAAAAAAAAAAAACAAGCAATTTGAGCATGCAACCCGCACTGCTTTGCAAGTCAAATATATTCTTTTTTTTTTACAGTCTAAACCCTCTTTTTTCTCCCTGCTTAGTGACTGAATGTCAGATGTGTTCACACTGAATACTTCACATCATGTTCAGCTTTACTAAGGCCACTTGGAAGTAAAGTGTTCTGGTCTCTTCTGTGTTTTAAATGGCATTGTGCGCACAACATGGAGTTCTGGTTTCTTTCTTTGCAGGTTTGAAGAGCTCTGACAAATGTTGAGGTTTCTTTTTGTGATTTGATTTACAGAACTTGATAATGGGCCATAGTAATGCTTGCTTGTATAAACAGTTCAAATTTAGAATAATTTAGTATGGATATATTTGGCAACTTTTACACAGCAAAATTAGTTTATATTTACATTTACTCATTTAGCTGACACTTTTATCCCAAGCGATTTTCACATGAGGATAAAAGCAGTGCTTCATATTATTAGAGAGTTGCAGTACATAAATGCTATCTCAATATTTTCATTTAATTTTACTTAATTTTATTTAAATTTTTATTAAAATTTTTATTTTATTTTATTTTATTTTATTTTATTTATTTTATTTTATTTTATTTTATTTTATTTTATTTTATTTTATTTTATTTTATTTTATTTTATTTTATTTTATTTTATTTTATTTTATTTTATTTTATTTTCCGAGCATATGTTGAGAAGAGAGTGTGTCTTACAGGTGGTTCCTCAAGCTCACTCACCTGAGTGGAGCACACTCAGAATTGCCCAAGGCATATGAGGTGCTCTTAAGAAGGTGTCTGGTGCTTATGGGCAGGGTTGGGGAAATTTACTTTTGAAAGTTTCCCAAGAGATTTACATGACATAATAAAAGCAGTGCTTCAAATCATCAGAGAGTTGCAGTATATGAATGCTATGACAATATTTAATTTAATTTAATTTAATTTAATTTAATTTAATTTAATTTAATTTAATTTAATTTAATTTAATTTAATTTAATTTAATTTAATTTAATTTAATTTAATTTAATTTAATTTAATTTCGTTTCGCTTCGTTTCCCGAGCATATGTTGAGAAGAGAGTGTGTCTTACAGGTAATTCCTCAAGCTCACTCACCTGAGTGGAGCACACTCAGAATTGCACAATGTTTCCCAAGGCATATGAGGTGCTTATAAGAAGGTGTCTGGTGCTTGTGGGCGGTGTTGGGAAAAGTTACTTTTGAAAGTAATGCATTACAATATTGAGTTACTCCCCAAAAAAGTAACTAGTTGTGTTACTTAGTTACTTTTTATGGTAAGTAATGTGTTACGTGTGTTCTGGTTTCTCACTCTGCAGGCTTGTTTGAGATTGCTCTGAGAAATGTTATGGTTTCTTTTTGTGATTTGTTTTGTCTTGATAATGGGCCATAGTAACGCTTGCAGGTTTAAACAGTTGCTTACTATTTTGATTGAATATTGAATAATTTAGTAAGGACATATTTGGCAACTTTTACACAGCAATATTAGTTACATTTACTTATTTAGCTGACACTTTTATCCCAAGAAATTTACATGAGAGAATAAAAGCAGTGCTGCATATCATCAGAGAGTTGCAGTATATAAATGCTATGACAATATTTAAATTAAATTAAATTACATTAAATTAAATTAAATTAAATTAAATTAAATTAAATTAAATTAAATTTTATTTTATTTTATTTTATTTTATTTTATTTTATTTTATTTTATTTTATTTTATTTTATTTTATTTTATTTTATTTTATTTTATTTTATTTTACGATCATACAGTGAGAAGAGAGTGTGTCTTACAGGTGGTTCCTCAAGCTCACTCACCTGAATGGAGCCCACTCAGAATTGCACAATGATTTCCAAGGCGTATGAGATGCTTATAAGGTGTATAACACTTATAAACAGAGATGGGGACAGTTACTTTTGAAGGAAATCCATTACAATATTGAGTTACTCCCCAAAAAGTAGTTGCGTTACTTGACTTTTGCGTAACTGTTATTACTGGCTGAGGCTTGATCTTTTCAGAACTTGTTTTATTATTTTTTACTCAATTGTTTAATAGAGGAGCTATAACGACACACCTTATTACCTACACCTACATTTACCTTTTAAAAAAATTGCTAAAAAAAAAAAAAAAAAAAAAAAAAAATATATATATATATATATATATATATATATATATATATATATATATATATATATATATATATATATATATATATATATATATATATAGGATAATTTTATCTGAGAACTTCCTGAGTCCAGAGCTATACATACCGTATTGACCTTATTCTAAAATGCGGAAGTGTGCCTGTTTTCGCGATTGTTTTAGAACTTCCGATTAGGTCCCCTATGGGAGAAATGACTAGGAATAATAAACGGCAGAAAACGGTCAAACTACTTGCTCTACAAACAAATGTTTGCATGACTATACAGACCAAGTAGAATAATATAATAAGAAAATATCAGTTTGCAACATCAAGCAGCATAACGAGCAGTTTTTAACCTCTAAAAATGAATGGAAGTGAATGAGACCAAAAGTCTCGAGCCAAAAAGATTCAAATGGCTGCGCCCGCTGGTCGGCAAAGAATAAGGTGAATATACAGATTGAAAGTTTAAAGCAATGTGTTTGCTACTTTTGTACTATTTGTCTTAAGTAAAATCACTGTATATTGTGACAATCCACTTTTCTTTTTCTTCAATGCGTTTAAAATAATGAACACATTCTCTCATTGACTGCGTCATTCATTGTGACTACTTCATTTGTCACTACTTCACTTTATTTTTTAAAGCTAATTAATTTAACTCAAATATTATTATTATTATTTTTTTTAAAGTGATTCGTTACTTTTCTCATTACGAAAAGTAATATTTTTACATAATTTGCATTACTTGTAATGCGTTACCCCCAACACTGTATATGGAGAGGAGAAGAGCATGTCATCTACAGGTGGTTTGTCAAGCCCACTAACCTACGTGAAGCATACTTTAAATTTCAAGATATTTTTTTTCAGAAACATGTTGAAAAGAAAGTGTCTGGTGCATATGGAGAGGAAAGAGTGTTGAATTCACTTCAAATCTGTCAAACAAAAGAAGAATGCCTAGATTTCCTTTTCAGAAACTGTATTTCAAACAAGATTTTAAAACTCTTTCTCCCTTTCATTATCTCCGTCATCCTCATTTTTCATCGACCCACACACTTTTCCTGTTCAAGTAAACCTAAGTGTTTCTTCAATGTTCTCCGATCACCGATGGTGGGCTCTGCTGCAGGTCTAGCTCGAGATGAGCTGGTCTTTAGGGCTAAGAGCTCTTCAGATGATTGATGAAGGGACACTCGCAGCACCTGAGACGCTGATGAAAGGTCTCTGCTGATTAGATGCCCTGATTTGATGGCTTACATTTGGATGAACATTATTGATTTGTGAGTACTCACTCTAGACATTGTGTGAGTTTCAATACACCTGTGAGCTTCGTCGAACTGCTTTTTTTTTTTGTTTTTTGTGTCCATGTCTGAGTGAAATCAAAATGTACATTGTATATTTTAGTAGCTCATATTGTTATTGTGTATGTGAACAATTAATCCGTGCAAGTTAGTTTTGGTAATCTTTAAAGTCTGACCATTTGCTTCTGTGTTTGGAGAATGGTCCATCTCTGTTGACATCAGTTTGATGGCTTCATCTAGAGACCTGCGTGGGATAGATTTTTCAGTCCCGTTCCCTCAAGATTCTGTCCTGCTCCCACTCGCTCCCGTCCAAAAAATATATTATTTTCTTCCACTCCCACTCAAGTATTGTCCCGTTCTCGCCCGCAAAAGCCCACAGGTAAACATATAAGTAGTTTTATTTCCACTGCTCCTTTTCGCTACTCTGTTTTTTGTTTCCCTTGCTTTCCTTTTAAATATAAATACAAAAGATCTTGTTTACTTGTTCCAAACCATTTATTTTTGTACTGTTGAACACAAAAGAAGATATTTGAAGAATGTTCTGTATGAAATCTGTATTCGTTGACATCCATTGTCAATGGTTGCAGTTTTCCAGCATTCTTCAAAATATCTTCTTTTGTGTTCAACAGAAAAAAAAAAATCTGGTTTGGAACAAGTCAAGGGTGCGCAAATGATAATTAATTTTTTTGTGAACTATCCCTTTAATCCCCTATTACCATAGAGAATGTTCCAGGTGCATGCAGTGCATTATCCACAGCCAAACATTCCGCTCTCTTAATCAAACATGTTATTAATCCCTTCTGCTATGTGCTCAGTGCTCAGAATATGACTACTGAGAAGAACTACTGAGAATATTTATTGTAATGATCTAAAGCAGTGGCAAAGCCATTGATGTGTTTCTGGAGAGAGATGACAGGAAATGATCAGGGGAATAAGATGAAGACATCACACAGGCTAGACTCAGAACCATATATACCTGTCTCATATGTGTGTGACTATGTGTGTGTGTTAACCACCAGAGACGATAACAGCTTACTGATAGAGAAATAAATAGGAGACACTGCAACAGTCTGGCAGCTGTTTAAAGGAACATTCTGGTTTTCAGTTGAAAAAGCCTGTTATTGGTGCAAACCTATACGTTTTGATATGCAGGTGATTTGATATACTACATATAATGTTTTGGGTTAGTGAGATATTTTTTGTTTTTAAAAGTGTATCTAATGCCATCTTTAAGGCTTAGTAGTAGAATTTAGTAGAAAAACTAAAGAAAATATACTCTAACATTACAAGCAAAATTACTGTTGTTAATATTAATGTATTTAAGTGTTGTTTATTCCAGTGATGGAAATCAGATTTTTCAGAATCATTACAAATGTGTAAATGGACACATTTACTTTGAAAATCATTTTAGAAATGTTGATTCATTCATTCACTCATTTATTTTCCTTCGCCTTAGTCTCTTTATTGATCAGAGGTGCCACAGCGGAATGAACCATCAACTTATCCAGCATAAGTTTTACACAGCTGATGCCCTTCCAACTGCAACCCAGTACTAGGAAACACCCATACACTTTCATTCACACACAGTCACTACGGCCTATTTAGTTTATTTAATTCACATATAACGCATGCCTTTGGACTGTGAAGTAAGCCGGGGCACCCTGAGGAATCCCACACAAACATGGGGAGAACATGCAAACTCCACACAGAAATGACCCAGCCGGGACTCGAACTAGCAACCTTCTTGCTGTGAGGCGACAGTGCTAAATGAGCCACCATGTCACCTAAATGTTGATTCGGTGTTCAATTAATAATTGCTATTGTTATTTATATAAAAATGATTGTACTACTTACTATTTTTGTCAAAACTGTGACATTTTTGGAGATTTTGAGGGGAGTTGGAGCAGTGCCCTGATGTCAAAAAGCTGTAGCCTAACCATCCACCAACTCGTATATTGATATAATAAAGGGCTGTCAAATGATAAAAAAAAATTTACTAATTAATCACACTATTAATCATGATTAATCACAAAAAGCCGTATTTATTACAGAAATAAAAACACAGCCATTTCAATTTCAAAACAATCAATGCCAATAACAATCAAAAATGACTTCCATGTTGGATTCTAAGAGGACTACAAAAAAAATCCAAAATACAGGCATTGCAAACATTAAATACAGGCATTGCTAATATGGAAAATGGAAAATTATAATAATAATAATAAAGTATTGAGTACAAACAATTGTAGTGTAGAGTTGTATTACAAGTCGAGAACATTAATTATAAAGTAGAAACAATTTAACTTAGTCCTCCTTAACATTTAGCCAGTTGCTAAGACAGTCCAGTCTATTGACATTATTGGGGGACAATGTGGCCAAGGGGTACATCAGAGGCACGTACCAAAGACTATAGACTTCTTACAGGGACTTTGGTCACACCATCTCTAAACATTTAATTCTAAACAGCTTTGAGGGATACGGACACCGCAAAGACTATAGAATACATATAGAATGCCTTAAAGAAACTCTGAATACAGTCAGCGATGTCAGGCGTTTGCGCTTGTTGCTAGGAAACATACGCACGCAGGCACGCACACACACACATAGAGGCAACGCGTGCAGAACAGCACACCTGGTGAGCGACTACTCAACCTCCTCGGGGATTCATCAACACGCACAACCGCGTTCATCAAATTTGCTTAAACTAAGTGTTCTAAAGTATGGATGTACTTTACAAGCAAGGATTCTGACACAGCAACATGAAGCAGATGCTTTACAAAAGTTGCGTGTAAGGGAGAAACACGTCAAACTTAATGAAACATTTGAGGGCGCATGGAATCAACTTATAGGCAGAGAAATGGGCTGTCTTTGACAGCTTGCGACATCATCTGGCACTTTCACTGAGTACATTTACATGGACACCAATACTCCGATTTTATGATTAAGATAATACTCTGATTAAGAGTCTACCATGTAAGCAGTGATTTTTGATTACCTTAAAGCAGTGTTTCCCAACCCTGTTCCTGGAGGCACACCAACAGTACATATTTTGGATGTCTCCATTATTCGACCCATTCATTTCAGGTTTTGGAGTCTCTTCTGATATTATGATAAGATGATTTAGGTATGTTTGATTAGGGAGAGGTTGAAAATGTGGACTGTTGGTGTGCCTTCAGGAACAGGGTTGGGAAACACTGCCTTAAAGGATCATCCAAGTCCCGAAATGCGGAGGTTTTTCTTTCGGTTCGCCATGCGGTATCAAATTCCATTAAAACAGCACTCTTCTAGCAGTCCTTACTTCACATTTTCATCCAATAATTGTCACGAGGCGTGAACAATATGTTGCTGAATGAAAGTAAACTGCTAAACTGCAGTTAAAGTCTAAAGATCAAAAATGAAACACCCGAAATAGCATGAAACTCTGTAGAAAATGCTGGATGGCCTGGTGATGCGACATTAATTGTTTTATACTGAAACTTTTCTTCTAAAAGCGCTTCCTTGGTCTTTTCCATATTTCTTTGCACGTTAAACACACGTCGGCCACAACAGGAAATAAAAAAACTGCAACTGCGTTAATTGCGCAATTTTTTTTTAAAGAGCCCCAATTATACATGAAATAGGGTCATATTTTGGTTGTAAGGGTCTCCAACAACAGTCTAATATGCATGCAAGGTCAAAAAACACTTTGATGGTCTTATAATCTGCATTTATTTTTACCTAATTATCCCAGCGAGTCCCATATGAATCGTTCAGCGATTCATTTGTTCCCAAACTCCTCCTCAGCGCAAAGCTAATCTGCGCTGATTGGACCGATGACAGCCTGCTGCGATTGGTCGACAATGACAGCCTTCAGCGTGAGACAGAGAGAAATGCCCAGCTGCTAATCAACAATATAAAAGTAGTCACAGTGCATACACGCTTCATAGTTTAAGGCGTGGATTTTGGCTGCCAGTGGGTGAATGTAAATACAGACGATGGACTTAAAAAAACAGACGACTAACTATTTTATAGAGCCAAAACTCAAAGAACTGTAATAATTCGCTAATATCTATCTGCACAGCGTGACTTCTTTGAACGGTGTGTGTGTGTGGCTTTTTTTCTGTGTTAGTGAGCGGGGCCGCAGGTTTCAAATCTCCCGGGTTTGCGCGCGCAACTACTTGTTTCATAGTCGCGTCATCACGAAACACCTAATGACTCGTTATCAAGACGACTCGTTTGAAGCACTATGAGTCGACTCTTTTATAGATGAATCAAATAGTTTTAAACACTGTACACTTACAGATTTAAGCCTTAGCTGGATATTTCACTTCACTTAGAGCTATGTTACACACTACATGAAAGGGCATTTTCAAAAACCCATAATATGGGCTCTTTAATGCGTTAAATATTTCAGATTAATCGAGTTCATCAATGCTCTCATTTTGATAGCCCTAATTTAATTATAACAACAATAAAGCCACACTACAACTTGTTTGCTTGATTAAATTGTTCACTTGTTCGTGTTCGTAATAAAATGTTAAATATATTCAAATAGTACTTTTAATTAGCTTATATCTAAAGAATACAGAATGATATATGAAACGAATGACAAAATTTGCATTCAAGCAGTTGCTGCAGATTTGTCGGCTGCACATCCATGATGCGATTCTCCCATTCCCCCACATCCTAAAGTTGCTCTATTGGATTAAAGTGACTGTGGAGGCCAATAGATCCAGTGAACTCATTGCCATGTTCAGGAAACCAGTCTGAGATGATTCATGCTTTGACATGGCATGTTATCCTGCTGAAAGTAGCCATCAGAAGATGGGTACACTGTGGTCATAAAGGGATGCTCATGGGCAGCAACAATGCTCAGGTAGGCTGTGGTGTTGACACAATGCTCAATTGGTACTAATGGGCCCGAAGTGTGCCAAGAAAATATTTCTCACACTATTACACCACCACCACTAGCCTGAACCGTTGATACAAGACAGAAAGGATCCATGCTTTCATGTTGTTGACACCAAATTCTGACCCTACCTTCCGACTCATCAGAGCAGGCAAGGTTTTTTCAATCTTTATTGTCCAGTTTCAGCCTGTAGGACAGGTTCACCTAATAAAGTGGCTGGTGAGTGTACATTATAAGCAGTACTCCAATCATTACAGACTGGGTCATCTGATCAATCAGAGCAAAGTAGGCTCATGGAAAGGACAGGTTTAGAAGATTACATTTTTACATGAATTATTTAAGTTGATTTACAGTGTATTATAATATATATAGGCTTCATGACCTTGTGTGTGTGTTTCACTTAATCCATTTCCAAATCCTATTGCAAATCCATCCCGACTCTGACAGCTCCTCAGGATAGTTTAGCTCCAGGCTCCATTGTGCTTTCAACTTTTTGTGTTCGGCCAGTCCAGCATTACAGAAAAGTGACCTCATTGCTGTTGCTTAGAGGGACTGAAGTAATAGCCCAAATGTCAGCCTGAACCACCTGTGTTTTCATCACTGCATGGGCCAAAGAGCACAAGATCAAATTGCTCCATGTATTTTTGATGTGTTTGCTTGAAGGAAAGACACCGTTTTATCAAATCTTCAAATCCAGTGTGCACTTGTGAAATCTGGCGGGGTTATCGACTCTTCCCACCAGTTTGCACACTTCACAGAAGATCAAATGTTTGCTACAAACTAAAAAGCAGATCTGAGACTTGTTAGAACACAGGTAACTGATGAAAGCTTTGACAAATTATGCTGGATCTTGTGTTACCGCATATTATCTGGCCTGAGGTCAATGCGTCTCTCAGAAGGCATACTGAAATGTGTCTGTAACGTTACTATATATACTTGAAAGACACACGGCTTGCTGGAAAAAACATATTTTTTGACAAAACTAAGAAAAGTTTAGAGCTGAAATAAAAACTAGGCAGTGAAACATCAACAATATAACTTATTTTCATGCAAACTATGATTGCTGTCCAGATAATAATTACTAAAATTGTCAGTAATTACATAATGAGATACATTATCAAGTATTAAGAACTATTTATATATTTTGAATTTTGTGGAATGTATTCTGTCCTTGATTATATATTATTAGTAGCAGTTTTGTCATTAAAATGTATGTTTAATCTGCGTCTTGATTGCCCAAGAAACAAAATCTTCTTAGGGAGACAAATAAATTATTTATATTATATATGTATTTTTATATTATATATATGTGTGTGTGTGTGTGTGTGTGTGTGTGTGTGTGTGTATATATACAAATACATACATATATACATACATTTACAGAGAATATTTTATAATTTGAAAAGAATGAATGCTTGCTTTACATATTTATTTCCCCATATGTGTGGCATATGGCATTAATTCCAGTTAATTAAGTCATGTAAAAGTTCAAACTACAACACAAAATAGCATGGATACTTCAGCAAAGTGTGTTTTATTACACCTTTTTTATCTTAAACACTATACTTTAGGTCTAGGGTAAAGGGTGGTGAAAGTGGTATGTTATTTTCAAACACATTTAAGCATTAACCAATCATCAACCATTTGATTTCCAAGCTACCATGATGCGGTGTGTGTTTGAACCAGCATAAAACATAAGTTTTACAGAATTCAGAACACAGTTTTTAGCACCACTCAACAATCAATACACTTGAAACCACTGTAAAACATGGAGGGAATAACATAGCATTATTTTCACAAGAATATCAGCCACACTTTTCATGATCATGGGGTGCTTAAAAGGAAATTTTTAAATGAGACACTTGTAGACATGTATTATCTACATAAATATATTATACACACACATATATATATTTATACATGTATATTAATTATATATATATATATATATATATATATATATATATATATATATATATATATATATATATATATATATATATATATATACATTCATGTGTATATTTATGCACAATACATGTACAGGTGAAGTCAGAATTATTAGCCCCCAATATACTTTTTTCCCAATTTATGTTTAACGGAAAAAAAAAATTAACACATTTCTAAACATAATAGTTTCAATAACTCATTTCTAATAACTGATTTTTTTTTTTATCTTTGCCATGATGACAGTACATAATATTTTACTAGATACCCTCTGTGCCACCGTGCTGGCTACTCATCGGCCACTTTATTAGGTACACCTTACTATTACCTAGTTGGACCCACTTTTGCCTTCAGAACTGTCTTTATTCTCCGTGGCAAAGATTCAGCAAGGTAGTGGAAATATTCCTGAGAGATTTTAGTCCATATTGACATGATAACATCACGCAGTTGCTGCAGATTTGTTGGCTGCACATCCATGAATCTTCACGAAGGTTGGATGTGTTGTGCGTTCAGAGATGCTCTTCTGCATACCTCAGCTGTAACAAGTGGTTATTTGAGTTACTGTTGCCTTTCTATCAGCTCAAATCAGTCTGGCCATTCTCCTCTGACATCAACAAGGCATTTGCACTCACAGAACTGCCGCTCACTGGACATTTTCTCTTTTTTGACCATTCTCTATAAACCCTAGAGATGGTTGTGCGCGAAAGTCCCAGTAGATCAGCAGTTTCTAAAATACTCAGAGCAGCCCATCTGGCACCAACAATCATCTTACTTTATTCTCTGACACTTGTTATTGCTAATGGCTGATGTTAAAATAAAAAATAGGAGAATGCAAGCTGATTGAATAAAGACAAACACATTTCATATTTACAGGGATTAAATAACAGATGGTTTAAAAGTTTTTTGATTAAAAGTGTATTTTTTTCTCGAATGTAAAAGTGCCCTATTTTTAAGCCAGCTGTTAGGATCTTAGAAGTTTAGCGCATTTTTTAATGTGTTTTTGCTGCTGTGCTGTATTTGTCTGCATATTTCTGTGTACTTTCAATTTGTCTAACTTTAAGATTTTTTTAACTTTAAGTATTTTTAATTTACAAAAATACAATTATGGAAGCAGGAAAAAAATTTATATAAAATATGAGTACATAAATATGAGCTTGTTCTTTCTTTCTTTCTTTCTTTCTTTCTTTCTTTCTTTCTTTCTTTCTTTCTTTCTTTCTTTCTTTCTTTCTTTCTTTCTTTCTTTCTTTCTTTCTTCTTCCCTCCCTCCATGCCTCCCACCCTCTTCCTTCCTTCCTTCCTTCCTTCCTTCCTTCCTTCCTTTCTTCCTTCCTTCCTTCCTTCCTTCCTTCCTTCCTTCCTTCCTTCCTTCCTTCCTTCCTTCCTTCCTTCTTTTATTCTCTTCCCTTTTCTTAAGTTTTTCCTTCTTTAGCTTGTTTCCATTCACTCTTTTTTCATTCTCCATTCTTTCGTTTATTTGTTCTTTCTTTTGTGTTTCGTCATCTTGGATTTATAATGTTCTATCTGCATTCTGAATGATTTTGAGATATTGAGCTTCAACGTTTTTGCATTCCATATAGCAAACAGTATGTGCGTAACATTTGTTTTTAAATAAAAAGTCTTACAATGTAAACAACTTATAAAAAACATCTAATCATGTAAATAAGATGTAATTTAATAAGAATGTCAATAACTCAATTTTGACAAAAATGTCAGATAGAACTTTATAATTCAAAGGTGGCGTTGTGTATTTATACTTTCACTCATTTGCTGCTTCATTTAGTTTATTTCTTTAACTCTTAACTTCCTTTAGCACTCTTTCTTTTTTCATTTTGAATGATCCAGTCCTTCATAATGACTCCAAAATTAATGAAGCATCATAAACGATTAACCATCACATTATACGCTTGCAAATTAAAAACCACTTCATATTTTTCTTCTTCTTCAACATTGTTTTAGTGGAATTCCAGCTCTTCAGCCTTACTAATGCCCATTACCCATACTGCTCTCGGCTGAGATTTCAACCCACCCCGTAACCCGGCTCCACAAAACTCGCAGCAAATTGCGGAGGCTTGACACTGGCTCCGTGTTTGTTCTAGGAGCTGGCAGGCGAGTGTGGATGGCACAAAATAAAAGGCAGATAGTGAAAAAGAAAGAATGGGAATAAATGAGAATGAGATAAAGCCGAGTGTTAGTCCGTGGGCTCTCTAAAAGCTACTTGGAGGCTGGAAATGTAGCACGTAATTCCAGAATGTTACAAAGAGCCAAATGTAATTAGAGAGCAAAGCTGGAGGCTGCGATGTTCCACTGTGTCATTAATGACTTCCTCCTCCCCCTCCTCCTCACTCTTTTCTGTCCTTGGCACCTTTTCTTCTGCTTTCCTCCTCCTGTTCTCTTACAGTCGTTCGGATAAGCTCAAACACTGCCATATGCCCTTTCCATTGAATAATGAATGTAATGTAATGTAATTGGCTTTGCGTTGGAGTTGTATACCGCGAATATGCAGGTCTTAAGTTCTGGGAGTTGTTGGACTCTTTCAGGGCAAGAGACGCAGGGAATATCAAGAAAGATGAAAAGGAGTAAAGAGACAAAGATAAGGAGCATTTCAGGGTTTGAAGTTGAAAAAAAGAATACTGAAATGAAAGCTCTTTTTGTTGAGGAAAAGGTCTGTCGAGTTTGTTTCCGTTGTTTCAGATCACTCGATAAAGGCAATTTCATTCTTTCTCATTCTAAGCCTGCTTTATTCCTTTCTCATTTCGTGTACTACCTTTGCTTTCTCAATACAAGTCAAATATTAAAAACCCCATCTTGAAACCGTCGATGACTGATGCTTCTTCCGCTGAAAAGCCAAATGGAGTAATAACTCTGACTTCAAATTACAGTACATGAAGATGGAGATGTAGGGCTCTCTGAAAAACAAACAGCACTCTTCTAACCTTTTCTACTGATCATCCCGTCATGATGAACTGTGCAGATCAGTCACTTTATTAGCTTTCTTTTAGATTAGATGTGCAATTAATCAGTTATAAGTAGGCCCACAAGGAGTAGAAATCCACAGAAATCCACAGACCTTTGCTGAACATTTTTAAGCCCATCATTCAATCTATTTATTGACTTATGTAAATGTGTAAATATGATTTATTCATTTTTTTTGCATTAATTTTAGTAATACTATTTAATAATATGCCAATGTTTAGATCATTTTTGCACAATTCAATTTGTAAAGTATTATGTTTTCTGTCTTTTAGTGGATGGACTGTATATGAGACCTTCTAAAGCTGTACCAAACAAGTGATAAATAGTTTAAATTTATATTTAAACTGCAGATTATAGATAAATCTGTAGATTTGTTTTATTATTTATTTATTACAAAATTCTGCAGAGAAATAGTAAAAAAAAAAAGCTTCTGGTTATAAAGTAACACAAGATGCTTGAAACAAAGCACAAGACACTTCTCTTTACAAAAAAAATGAGATGGTAACAGTTAACAATAAGCTTGCATTAGTTAATGTTAGTTTGTGCATTTACTAACATGAACAAACAATGAACTATACATTTATTGCAGTATTTGTTCATGTTAGTTAACATTAGGGAATGAAAATACAGTTGTTCAATGTTAGTTCATGTTCACTTACAGTGCATTAAATAATGTTAACAAGCATGAACTTGGATGTTAATGATGCATTAGTAAAGACTGGACTGTGATTAATTAGTAGATTAATTAACTAATGAAACCTTATTGTAAAATGTGACCAATGAACCTTAATCTAATACACGTACACACACATAGTACATAAGTTTATCTAAATCTAAACAATGACGTATTATTAGATTACTGAAAGAATGAAAGAAAGAAACTTTGATTTAAGTGAGTGAAATATGTAATCCCAGCTATATATCTGTAAAATAAATATATAATTTCTTAGACATGAACAATCCATCAATCATTTTTTAAGACCTTGTGTTGAGTTTTATATTGTATGTTCAGTTAGAATCTTGAGGCATTACTTTTGTTGCTCTTGTTTTGGAGATATTCTTCTATTTTCTTTTTGTTGGGTTTGTTGATTTGCATTCTGGAGTGACTTTTTTGGAGAAGCCAAACACAATAAGTGCTGGCTGACGGGTGGATGCACCATCTAGGATGTTTGCAGTTCAAGGAAAGTAAAGACAAAGAGATTCAAAGTGAGACTTTCAACTCAAAAGGTAAAAAAGAAAATGAAATATAAAAATAGACGAGGATTAGATTGCTTGCTTCATGTAGCTACACTATAAAACCCAAAAAAGGAAGGAAATTTAAACCGTTTGAGGAAACCAATTGCAACAAACCATTTAAGTTCAAAAACTAATCTCAATGAGTACTGTGAACTTAATCCATTTGAGTAAACGAAGCAATTTAATGCAACGAAGCACAGTAAAACCTAATAAATGAAGAAAACTCAAACCAACTGAGTACTGTAAAACTCAATAAGTTAAGGCAACTCAAACCATTTGAGGAAACTCAACTTCACTCATTTCATTTAATAAAGTTGACTGCTGTGTTTTACAGTGTATATTTAACTTCTTGATATATGATTAATTTATATCAGGATTTTTTTTTGTTTTTAAAATGAACATTTAAGCATTTAAAATAAATGTTATTTAAATGGTCATGATTAATGTAGATTGTGCTTCCAATCAGAGGCAAGTTTTACAAATATTGTGCCATGGGTTGTAGTCCAAATGTACTACAAAAGCAGATCATGAACAATAGTAGCAAATAACTAATCATTTAACAAATGTAAATCTGAAGAGGAAAAGAATAATAAAACAATATAATATAATAAATAAATAAATAGATAGATGGATAGATAGAGGTGAAGTAAAAAAGGAAAAAGGAAACAAAACACCATCTATAATTACTAATTTTGGAAACTAAATAGTCACCAGGTTATACAATCAAAGCCTTTGGAAAATTATAAAAATAGTTGTAATATTTATTAGTAATAATGATAATAAAAATAATATTTTTTAGAGAACAGTATAATACTACAATGGAGACATTTCATATCAGGAATTTAAGCTCCCAGCTCCTGAAAGCATTTAATTAAAATGTGTCCACATTGTCCTCCCTTCACATAAATCAACATTTTACCAAGAGCCAATTAGCAAACCCATTTAGTTCAGTTGGTCAATGTTCAAGAGAGTTCCAAACTGAAAATGTTGACTTGCTAGCTATACTTTTACTTTCAAATTAGCAATCACACACTTATACTGGCCTGAAATCATTAGGGAGTGATTAACAGCCTGGGAACTCTCTGAAAAGAGGAATGTGTTAAGCAGCATCTTGTCATCTTTTAAGGAGCTGACAAACTGAGCTGTTTTGGACAAGGTAAAAAGCTTGTTCTAAACAACCACTAAGGTTTTTAGTGAAATTTCATGAAGACCCTAATGAAACACAACAGCTTGTGTAAAATGGGATCCAGTGTTTCCTTTAAAAGTTTTGGGAAAAGGCATAACAGTCAAATATGCAGGTTATGGGCATAATATTGATTTAGAAGACCTAATTGCATAGTTTAGTAAAAGTGGGTGTGTTTTTAACACGTATCAACAGTCTCTGTGTCTTTAAGAGAGGATTTCAGTTCTCAGGAGCTGATATATTCTTTTTTAATACAGTGGGGGAAACAAATATTGAACATGTCATGTTTTTTTCCTGGGAATAATATTTCTAAAGGAACTGTTGACATGGAATTGAACCTGATTTTGGTAAAAACCCAAACAATACAAACATAAAATGAAACAAAACAAAAAAATCTGAAAAATGAGTTATTTGTAATAACAATGGAATGTCACAAGGAGAAAGTACTGAAGTACTGAAATGTATTTAATACTAAATATAAAAGGCGATGGTGATGGCAGCTTAAAGACTATTCTCATATGGAGAATGAAGTCACATGCGTTGCTCATGTAATTTTGATGTTTCTTTGGCTCTCGTCTATCAAATCTGATCTTTAATTTGTATTTTCTATTGGATTCAAGTCAGGTGATTGGCTGGGCCATTCTACAGCTTGATTTTCTTTTTCTGAAATTATTTGAGAGTTTCCTTTGCTGTGTTTTGTATCATTGTCTTGCTGAAATGTCCACTCTGGTTTCATCTTCGTCATCCTAATGTAGATGTTGGACTGAAGCAGCGAATATTAATTTACAATGAGGAGGCACAAAGTGTTGCTGAATAACTACTGAGAGATTTCAGCTGCTGTCTGGGCTTTCACTGCCTTTTCAACACCTCTTTTTCCTAATGTGTTCTATACTTTCCCCTGTGTCATTTCATTGTATTACACATAACTTCATTTGTAAACTAATTAGTTTAGTTTTCTTTGCATATATGGATTTCTTTGGCTTCTTTTGTCACAAACATCCGTTGAAAATTTCAAGTCAACAGCACCTTTAGAAATATGCTTTCTGAGAATAATGGTGAAAAAATGGTGCACTGTATAAATAAAACAGATTTATTATTTTTGTTGTTCTATGGAGCTCTCAAAGCTCTCTTGGAAACTTTTGCCATGTCCTTAACATTTATTTTTGCTACTTTTCAATTGATATTGTTGCAGAAGTATTGAAGACACCTTTGGCTTCAGATGTCATATCTTGATATTATCAGGGGAAAGAACTGCAAACTGAAAACAAAGCACAAGATGAGAAGTGAAAGGATGTGCTTCTGTCAGTTTTCTCAAGGGCTTGTCTTATGTTTGAAAAATATTATATAGAAAATATTTTTGAGAAGACAGGCAAGTGGTCTTAGAGTGTATGGGTGTTTCCCTGTGATGGGTTGCAGCTGGAAGGGTATCCACTGCATAAAACTTATGCTGGATGAATGAATGAGTATAAAAACACTGAAGCGAACTGCTAACTACTACGGTAGTCTACATTTCATGTGGATCATAACCTTTCATCAAAGTTGTCCTAAAACTATTGAACAATATCTATTCTTGTCTTAGAACAATTCTGAAAAATGTTTTTTGATTCACTTCAAATGTTAACTAACCTATTTGTAATAACTGGTGCTTTACAGCCTGCTAGTACTGGACTAGACCCTTTGTCCTCCTAAAATTCAACAAGGAGCTGAAAACATTGCTATTAATTTTAGACATAAAAACATTACATAGTTACTGCATATTTGTTGGCTGCACATCCATGTAGCAAAAATATATTCGTACAGTTGAAGTCAGAATTATTAGCCCTCCTTTGATTTTTTTTTTTCTTTTTAAAATATTTCCTAAATTATGTTTAACAGAGCAAGGAAATTTTCACAGTATATTTGATCATATTTTTTGTTCTGGAGAAAGTCTTATTTGTTTTATTTCGGCTAGAATACAAGCAGATAATTTTTTTTAAAAGCCATTTAAAGGCCATTTAAATTTAAATTAGCCCCTTTAAGCTATATTTTTTCGATAGTCTACACAACAAACCATCGTTAAACAATAACTTGCCTAATTACCCTAACCTGCCTAGTTAACCTAATTAACTTAGTTAAGCCTTTAAATGTAACTTTAAGCTATATAGAAGTGTCTTGAAAAAATATCTAGTAAAATGTTATTTACTGTCATCATGGCAAAGATAAAATAAATCAGTTATTAGAAATGAGTTATTAAAACTATTATGTTTAGAAATGTGTTGAAAAAATCTCCGTTAAACGGAAATAGGGGAAAAAAATAAACAGGAGGGATAATAACTTAGGAGGGATAATAATTCTGACTTCAATTTGATTCTGTCACTAATCAATAATGTTCATGACCGTATGGTAGTTACCACATGCACTGTGATATGTTTTATATTAAAACATTAAATTAGTGAAATTAAAATTACAAATAGTTCATTACAGACTCATTACAGAAAAATAATAATTCCCCAATGACATTTTGTAAACCGGATCAACAGTACAACAAATAACTACAGATTGCAGACATTATAACAACCTAATAATAAACACACACCTTGTTCTCTGTTTATCGTGCTGTGGTCTGCAGATATTGTTTGCAGAAGTCTGATGCCGTTTTCATAACAAATTTAAAGGCGACAGAGGGAATGACAAATTAATGCACAATTCATGGTTAAAACCTCATTAAAAGTGGCCTAGCGATGCCCATGATGAACATAGTTACAAGGCACATTATTCACCTGAAAGAGGCCTTCAGAAGATGGGCTCACTGTGGTGATAAAGGGTTAGACATGGTCAGCAACATTCTCAGGTTGGCTGTGACGGATAAGGGATACTCAGCTCACAATAGCGGGGTCCAAAATGTGCAAATAATATCTCCCCTACACCATTACACCACCACCAGCAGCAGCCTGAACCATTGATCCAACACATGATGGATTTATGCTTTCATGTTGTTTACACCAAATTCCGACTCCATCCAAATGTTACAGAACAAAAATCAAGACTCTTCTGACCAGGCAATCTTTTTTTTCCAGCCCTCTATTTTCCAATTATTTGAGCTTGTGTGAACTGCAACCTTAGTTGGCCGTTGTTAGCTGGCAGGAGTGTCATCAGTGTGCTCTTCTTCTGCTGCTGCTTTAGCTCATCTGCCTCAATGTTTGATGTGCTGTGTGTTCAGAGATGCTCCTCTGGCATCAACAGGCCATTTTCACCCACAGAACTGCTGCTCACTGGATATTTGATAAAAAAAAAATTCAGACTATTCTCTGTAAATCCTAGAAATGTGTGCGAAAATACCAGCAGATTGGCAGCTTCTGAAATACTCGGACCAGCCTGTCTGTCACCAACAACCATGACACATTCAAAGTCACTTACAGTAAATCATCTTTCTACACTATTTTGATGATCAGTTTGAACTTCAGCAGATTATATTGACCATGTCTGACATTAGCTATGTTTCCATCCACTTAAATATATATATATATATATATATATATATATATATATATATATATATATATATATATATATATATATATATATATATATATATATATATATATATATAATTGTTTTTAGCATAAGAAAATTATCAATGAAATTAACTAGGACAGAAAGAGTACAAAGGACATTTCACGATACACAGGATGTCATACACAACATAGTACAATATCTTCAAGAAAGAATAAGAAAAAAATAATTAAATACAATAAATAGTTTATAGAAAGGTGTGTAGGCTCCACAACTCTAGGTGGATTCCAGGTTTTGAAAAATATCTTTTTGTCTGTTTGCCAAGTCATATCTCAGTTCATCCAAAGGCAACACATAACTTAAAACACCTAAACCAGGTTTCAAAAACAGGTATGATTTTTAATTTTATAGAAATATTTTCTTTGCTAATATCATGCATAAAGACACTGCTTCTGATATTTGTCTCCTATTTGTGTATATTCAAAAAGACATGAGGCTGTAATTGCTGCCAAAGGTGCATCAACAAAGTATTGAGCAAGGGCTGTGAATACTTATGTACATGTGATTTTTCAGCTTTTTATTTTTAATAAATTTGCAACAATTTCAAAAAATATTTTTTCACATTGTCATTATGGGGTATTGTGTGTAGAATTTTGAGGAAATCAATTAATTTAATGCATTTTGGAATACGGCTCTAGTGTGACCGCAGCTTAATTCGCATCTTTAGATGGAAACATAGCTACTGACGAAGATTCCAAAAAAAATAAAAATTGGTGAAGACAAAATTGTTGTATCTTTAAAAAAGTTGAGGAAAAGTTATTTCCAATATGACCAAGCTGGAACAAGTCAAAGGACAATCAGTATCTGCAGTGTGTTCGCGACTTGAATATTTTTGTCTAATGGCCAAAATTGAAACATTTGTAAATGATCTCCCTGGTTCCCATTCCCAGTAAGCTTTCAATCTTACTGCCAATTTTCTGTAATCTTCCTTCTTTTGTGAAATGTTTATTTTTCCTTCGACTTTGTGTAATCCTGTGATTGATTTCAGAAAAAAAGTGCTTAAAATATGCTACGGCAAGAGTGGGGAAAAAAGTGCTTCTGAATGAATGCTAAAGGACAGCACAGTTTGTTAGCATTCAGAAAGGGCAATCACTATTTCCTCTGAGTGAGTGGGTTTTTCTGCTCACTGCCTGAGTTTGATTAGCAGTAACAGCAGAGACTTTTAAAAATTCGCCGAAAACACCATTAGGGCTCTTTAGTTTGTGCCACTAGGGGAACATTCTGGAAGACAGATTCTAGGAAGAGCATCACATGAGATTCCTAACAAGAAACCTGTCAGTGCACAGATTTAATCATGCTTTTTTGCAAGCACTTTTGCACAAACAACAAATAAACAGGTAAGAAAAAACTGATTGGTTAAATAGGAAGTGCGAGAGTTTTATGTACAGTTGAAGTCAGAATTATTAGCCCCCCTGAATTTTAAGCCTCCTGTTTATTTTTTCCCCAATTTCTGTTTAACACAGATAAGTTTTTTTCAACACATTTCTAAACATAATAGATTTAATAACTCATTTCTAATAACTGATTTATTTTATCTTTGCCATGATGACAGTAAATAATATTTTACTAGATGTTCTTCAACACACTTCTATATAGCTTAAAGTTACATTTAAAGGCTTAACTAGGTTAATTAGGTTAACTTGGCAGATTAGGGTAATTAGGCAAGTTATTGTATAACGATGGTTTGTTCTGTAGACAGTCGAAAAAATTATATAGTTTAAAGGGGCTAATAATTTTGACCTCAAAAACTTTTTTAAAAGTTTTTAAAAAAAATTAAAAATGTCTTTTATTTTAGCCAAAATAAAACAAATAAGACTTTCTCTAGAACAAAAAATATTATTAGACACACTGTGAAAATTCCCTTGCTCTGTTAAACATAATTTGGGAAAAAATTAAAAGAAAAAAATTCAAAGGGGGGCTAATAACTCTGACTTTAACTGTATATATTACTTTGTGTATTTAAATGTACAGTAATGTCAAAGAAGATGCATAGTATGTAAAGAGATAAAAATATTTTTTTTCTGGATTATTATCTATGGGTTTGAGCGAATTGTTAATATTTGTGTTATTCCATAAACGTATGATAACTTTAAAAATGTCTCCAAATGTCATTTAAAGCGTTTTTACCTTAGAAAGAATTAAAATTGTGGTTATTTCATAACATTTTTTTTGTTAGAGCTCTGAAGCTAAACATTGATATTGTGTTGTATAAAATATATATAAAGATTTCTGAAAAAAAAAAAAAATTAAGTATATTTATATAAATTATATAAATGTTTTATTCATATTTAAAATAAGTTCAGAAAATAATAAGGATTAAAAAAATAAATAATAAAATTAGGGCTGTGCGATTAGTTGAAATCATCTTGTTACATGACTCGCGGTGCATCATTCTGAAAAGTTACATTTAAAGTTTGTCCAAAAAGAGATGTTTTCAACTGGGTTCACCTGGAATACGCACATGTGCCGCTCTGAATATGTTCATGCAATCCACGCGCCTCTATTGGAAATAATGGAATTATGTGTGCAAAAGACGCGATATGTGAACAGCCTATTTCACGGCAGCATCACAAAGGGGTCTATGATCTATGCATGACAAAACAAATCTGTGAACACACACGCAGCTACTTCTATTTGGTCAAGCAAGACATTTGAGTCTTACTTGAGTTTGACGGCGTACACACACACACACGCACACGCACACACACACACACACACACACACACACACACATACACACACACATTTGTTTTGCCATACGTCTGTTCTAGAGACATTTTGTTACAGCTTTACTAGGTGATTTTTATTTTATTTCTGTTTAAGAGACGTGTTACAAGTCTTTGATAAAGATATAATTGTTTTTTTAATATGTTTCAGATTCAAACTGTAAACACAGATTCAGTCTTTGACAAATTCACATTATTGTTCAAGAGTATAGGTTCATAGGTTCTTAGGTTTCTTTTGCCCATATCACATAGCTCTAAATAAAATACACATATGATTCAAAGAAGTATCTGGTCCCCTGGAGATTACAATTAATGAAGTCAAGAGAACAAGTGAAATGAAATTTAACTTGACGTATTGTTTCTAATATGATTTCCACACCTTTTAAATTGCTTTTGTGATTGACAATATATCATTCAGATGCTAATCAAGGGCCATTCTCAATCTCTTTGGAGTCACTGAAGTGACCATTTGCAGTAATAACGACCTCTTAGTGAGTGATTTAATTAAACAAATTAATTCAACTTTTGGTTTTTCATAGAGAAGCGGGCAGGCCCTCGCTTCTCTACAGTAATGACTTCTTATGAGGCTACATAACTGAAGTCTCCAGTACTTCAATGTAATCGGAGCATGACATTCTGGAAAATGTCAACCAGGCGTGAAGGAGTGTGTAAAGCGCACACATAATTTACTGTGTCCAGTCACACATTCTCGCTATTAATAAAGCACTAAGTATGACTTTTGGCTCGATAAACTCCTAATGTGCTGCTTGTTATTAGCTATTAAGGTAGTAGTTGTGTTTAAGTATTGGATAGGGATGTAGAATAAGATCATGTAGAATATGTGCTTTGTAGATACTAATATCTTACAATGTCTTAAATGTTCTGTGAAGTGCTTTGAAATGTGCATTTTTTCATTCAATATTTGGCATAATCTCAACCGAAAAATAAAGAGAGGGTGGGGCATAGAGTATCTCCTCTTTTTTTTAAAAAATGTTTTTTTCCAGCCCTCTTTTGTCCAATTATTTAAGCTTGTATGAACTGTAACCTTAGTTTACTGTTGTTAGCTTGCAGGAGTGTCATCAGTGTGCTCTTCTTCTTCTGCTGCTGTAGCTCATCTGCTTTAATGTTTTATGTGTTGTGTCTTCAGACATGTTCCTCTGGCATCTACAGACCATTTTTACCTGCAGAACTGCTGCTCACTGGATATTTTCTTTCATTCTATTTTTAGATCATTCTCTGTTAACCCCATAGATGGTTGTGTGAAAATCACAGCAGATTGGCAGCTTTTGAAATACTCAGTCCACTCAGCAAGAATATTTTGTTTTTAAAAGATGTCTATTAGACGTCTAAACATAGTCTTCTTGGCTAAAACAAGGCTAAATTTGGGCTGTGTGTGAAAATCTTGTTTGCTGGGCAGCCTGTCTGTCACCAACAACCATGACACATTCAAAGTCACCTACAGTAAATCATTTTTCTACACTATTGTAATGCTAAGTTTGAATTTCAGTAGATCATATTGACCGTTTCTGATATTAGCTAGACATTAGCCATATGTTTCCATCGACCTTGAAAAAAAAAAAAAAAAAAAAAAAAATATATATATATATATATATATATGTATATATATATATATATATATATATATATATATATATATATATATATATATATATATATATATTTTTTTTTTTTTTTTAATATATATAATATATATATTTGATTTTTTTAGCATTAGAAAATAAACAATACCATTAACTAGAACAGTAAGATTACAAAGGCCATAGTGATGTAGAATAAGATCATGAAAAATATGTGCTTTGTAAGTAATAAACAGACAACATCTTAAAGGTCCTGTGAAGTGCTTTGAGATGTGCATTTTTTTATTCGATGTTTGATGTAATCTCAACCAAAAAAAAATGAAGAGGTCAGGACATAGAGTATCTCATCCCCCTTTTAAAAAAATACTCACCTGACCAGGCAATGTTTTTTTTTTTTTCCAACCCTCTATTATCCAGCTATTTGAGCTTTTGTGAACTGTAACCTAAGTTGACTGTTGTTAGCTGGCAGGAGTGTCATCAGTGTGCTCTTCTTCTGCTGCTGCTGTAGCTCATCTGCTTCAATGTTTTATGGTTTGTGTCTTCAGACTTGTTCCTCTGCCGTCTACAGATCATTTTTACCTGCAGAACTGCTGCTCACTGGATATTTTCTTTCATTCTATTTTTAGATCATTCTCTGTTAACCCCATAGATGGTTGTGTGAAAATCACAGCAGATTGGCAGCTTTTGAAATACTCAGACCACTCAGCAAGAATATTTTGTTTTTAAAAGATGTCTATTAGACGTCTAAACATAGTCTTCTTGGCTAAAACAAGGCTAAATTTGGGCTGTGTGTGAAAATCTAATAGACATCTAAGAATAGGCCAAAACTAGTTGAGTCATCAAATAAAGAGAAATAAATGACTACATGTATAAAGTCTGTCTAATCTGTCTATTTGTTTTGGGCTATTCTTAGATGTCTATTAGGTTTTCAAAATTTAACCTTGGTTTAGCCAAGCTGTCTACGTTTAGATGCCTATTAGACGTCTATTAAACTCAAATTGTTTTCTGGGCAGCCTGTCTGTCACCAACAACCATGACTTATTCAAAGTCACTTACAGTAAATCATTTTTCTACACTATTGTAATGTTCAGTTTGAACTTCAACAGATCATATTGGCCACGTCTGACATTAGCTAGACATTAGCTACATGTTTCCATCCATCTATTTTTTAAAATATATATTTTATTGTTTTTAGCATATGAAAATAAACAGTAACATTTACTAGAACAGAAAGAGTACAAAGGCCATATAGATGTAGAATAAGATCATGTAGAATATGTGCTTTGTAAGTACTAATAATGAGACAATGTCTTAAAGGCCTGTGAAGTGCTTTGAAATATGCACTTTTTTAGTCGATGTTTGACGTAATCTCTACTGAAAAACTAAGAGAGGGCGGAACATAGAGGATCTCCTACTCTTTTTTATTTTATTTTATTTTTTAAAGCAGTCGAGTGCATTTTGTTTTGAAGTGTCTTGAAGGGGGCGGGGCATGTCAGACACTAGAGAGCATTTGATTGGTCAGGATTTGATGAGAAGCTGAAGTATGAAGTGATGTGAAAAAAAAAACAAACTTTTATTTATTTAGGCAGAAATGACAAGCTACAAACTTTTAAACACAAGTTTTATCATTGTTTAGTATCATACTAGCTTATCGATATCCTTGAAGACTAACATACTGATACTAGCATCTAAAACATTATTTTCAGTTCACTGGACCTTTAATAATAGGCAGGTAATTAGACAGAAGTTAATAGTGAGAAGGTTTATGTGTTAGAGTGTTTACTTGCACAGCTGCTTGAGTCAGATTCTATATTTTAGCATGTGGGAAAGTTCAGATTTGAGTTTCACTCCAGGTGAGTCTGGGATAGTGACGTTCCTGACCTCGCTGTAATCACGTTTTTAAGCCTGAGTTGATGTCTTTGCGATCTCTCATTAAATGAACACCTTTGCTCTTTCTTCAAGTGCTATAGGTCAGTTAGGTGCTGAAGTCTTAACTATAAAATCTTATGAAACTGTGAACACCAAGTTGGCAGAACTCCAAAATAAAAAAAAAATAGGAAATCCAACTCAGACTCATTTTTAAAAAAAATATGCCTGTGGTGTCATTATTTAAAAATGTGGCTGGCAGTGTTTTATTGCATTGATTCAAGCTAGTATGCAGCAGTTTGGAAATCAAATGCACAGTAAGTATAATATATACATGTCAGACAGTTAGATGAATGATTATTTTGTGCATGTTATAATGAATATGGAATGTTAAATTCATTATTTGACCTGTCATTCCAGAATAATTAGTTACAAAAAACACTTCTGTCTTTTTAACTTGTTTATTATTATTATTATTATTATTATTATTATTATTATTATTATTATTATTATTATTATTATTATTATTATTATTATTATTATTACACGTCTAATCAATGGGTTAGGCAGACTTAAAATGTAGGTTCTCTCAACTTAATTTAACATTATTACAATATTAAATTAAGTTGAGTGAACTTAAATGTCAGCCTAATACATTGACTGCTTGAACAAGTTGTAACAATATATAAATACATTTAATCATCTTTAACTCTTGGAACGATATGAAGTAAAATAACTTTTAATTTTAACAAACTTGAAAAAGCAACAAGGTAACTTCCTTTTTTGATTCAAACTAAATTATAATGTTTCTTTTTATTCAAATTGTTTTAGATTTAAACTCAGTCCTGGAAAATTAGTTTTAGAAAAAGTTTACAGAGTGTACAGATTAAAGTAGTTTACAGGTTAAAAGTGTGATTAGCAGTGTAACTATTTCTATTACTTAATTATTTTACTGTTTACATTTGAATGTCTTGGAAATATACAGTTGAAGTCAGATTTATTACCCCCCTGTTTATTTTTTACCCAATTTCTTTTTAACGGAGAGAGGATTTTTTTCAACACATTTCTAATCATAATAGTTTTAATAACTCATTTCTAATAACTGATTTATTTTATCTTTGACATGATTACAGTAAATAATATTTGACTAGATATTTTGCAAGACACTTCTATACAGCTTAAAGTGACATTTAAAGGCTTAACTTGGTTAATTAGGTAGGTTAGGGTAATTAGGCAAGTTATTGTATAATAATGGTTTGTTCTGTAAACTATCAAAAATAATATAGCTTAAAGGTGCTAATAATTTTGACCTTAAAATGTTTTTTTTATTATTATTAAAAACTGCTTTTATTCTAGCCGAAATAAAACAAATTTCTCCGGAAGAAAAAATATAATCAGACATACTGTGAAAATTTCTTTGCTCTGTTAAACATCATTTGAAAATATTTAAAAAAGAAAAAAAATTCAAAGAGGGCTAATAATTCTGACTTCAACTGTACTTTTCTACATTTCTCACAAATTGTTTTCTACTGTAATCATTTTCAAATCTTAACACAGCAGTACTCAAGACTTTAGTCTGTAAAGTCTGTAAGACTTTCATAATCCTTAATTTAATTTAGAGGTATAACCACGACAAAAAATTGACATTTTGTGTTTTTTTTTTTTTTTTTACTTTAGCACCTAATTTACATTTGACATCATTTTGAGATTAAACACAAACTTAAATCATGGAGACAAAAGTTTAACTAATTTAAATAATAAATAATAATATTAATAAGTGCTGACATCTAAAAATGTGATGACAATTAAGTTTACTACACACACACACACACACAGACACACACACACACACACACACACACACACACACACACACACACACACACACACACACACACACACACACACACACACACACACACACACACACACACACAAGCAAACAAACAAACCCTGCAGTATGGTAAAAGTGTTGATATTGTACATGGACTACTTATTTTCTGTACAGATGAAAAACATTATGGAAATTAGAAATGTGCTGCAAACATTTAATTTGTTCTGCTTTATTTTATTTTTAAAAATTTAGTTTTCAAAATATTAGATTTAAAATGTAATTTCAGTGTCCCTTTTTACAGTGCTGTTGAAGAGTATAAAAGTATGAAATGTACAGAAATTAATATAAATTAAAATAAATGAAAAGTTTATTTCTATAATGCTTTTAATAACTATCATTTCAAGCAACTGTTCAAAATGCTCACATTCTTACAAAACAATCAAAATCAGAAAGAGTTATGGTGTTGAGTATATGCATTTAATAATATATAATCAAGCAAACGCATGATTAACCTGCAGTTATACAACATGTAGTGTACTTTAAAACTTTTACATGAAGTGATATGACCAACAAATTAATAAAGATAATTTTATTATAAGATCAAGATGAATAATTTGTGCATTGTGTATCGCTTAAGACTTTGTATCAGGACTTTTCTTTCACTGACTTCCATTTTATGTACAAAAAAAATAGATTGCACTTTTCTGAAAGATCTTATTTTTCGTTCATTCTGCGGTAAACTAGATACAGTATCACTCTCTATTTATTCATATATCAGCCTAAAATGCCCTAAGGCTCATTAAGCCCAGTAGCCTTTCCTCTTTTTAACAAAGCTGCAATGTTTACAGAAAAGCAAATGTGCTCTAAATTACACTTCCTCCCGCAGTCATCAAGTTCCTCAGTTGAGCATAAATCTACAAACACTCCAGCAGCAGCTGCCTTATTTCTTCATAATTATTATGGTCCTCTATCAATGGCAGTTAAGCTACCTGTGCTCTCATTGCTAATGCCATCTTCACACCGGATACTTATCAGAAAAGGTCAAAGATGAAGTGCCACTCTCAAACCAGTGTTTAAATTAGCTTTATATAGCCTGCCATTTATTAGGATGAAGAGGGTTATATGTCATGCTTTATGGGGTTAGTTGTCTCAGTGCAACCCACCATTAAACAGTGTTTTACTGACATTTAATTAGCAGCATAGGAAGACCAAAGTCTACACTAGATAGAAGCGCTGATATGCTCTGATGATTTTTCAGGACTCAATTAGGGTTAAAAATAAGTCTAAAAATGCCTTTGCAATGGTATACAGTTATAGACATCCTAATTCTGAAGCTCTTTTTATAGCTGTTAGAACATGTACATTTATTCTACATCATCATACACTGAAAAAAGTGTTGCATGCAAAACTGTTGCAAACAATTTATTTGTGTTGAATTTAAACAAACAAATTAAATTGAGCAATGTTCAACTTAATTTGCTTGTTTAAATTCAGCCCAAATAAACTGTTTACAACCAAAATCCAAGGAATCATCTTTGAATATTTTTTTTCAGTGTACATAATAATAAAAGAAACCGTACAGTAATGAGAATTGATTTTGAGCCAATTTCTCAACTTCTAACAATCCTATAGGTAATGTCCAGATTAACTTGGGGGGTTCTAAAGATTGTCTCATCAGATTTTCCTGTTGTGTGAGGTGTGTTACGTGTGACTTATTCTGCTCGGAGAATTTATGAGGCATTCCGATCACAATTGCAAATTTTCAACATATCCAGATGCGTCCTGAGGACAAACGTGCACACGAGCCAGAGATTATCACGTGAAATGAAACAATATCCAGTCAGAAATCTGGCTGACAGAAGATGGAAGTATAACAAACACAGTCATGGAGCAGCTCAAAATGAAATGGATTTGGACAGCAGAGATGGAGGATCAGCTTGTCGATTTGTGGCAACAGCATGAATGTTTATTCGACAGCCCAGTTTTTTCTCAAGTCTCGAAAGATTTTGTGAGGTTTTCTGTGTTCACGTTTAAGACTGGTTCGTGTTGTTGGTTATGGCTGTTGATTTGTGGTGTTCTTTGTTACATTATGGCACACCCCATAGGAGCGAAAAATAAAAGTTTGTTCTCATGTTTGAGGACATTTTGAAAATCTAATATGATTTAAAAATAAGCTTTTATTTTGTACTATAGGGCTGCACAATATATTGCCGAAAAAATACGTTATTGTGATAATAGTATATGCCGTATATGTATTGCAGGGCACAGTAGTGCAGTGGGTAGCTCTGTCACCTCACAGCAAGAAGTTCGCTGGTTTGAGCCTCGGCTGGGTCAGTTGTCATTTCTGTGTGAAGTTGGCATGCTCTCCCCGTGTTCACGTGGGTTTCCTCTGGGTCCTCTGGTTTCCTCCACAAGTCCAAAGACATGCGCTATAGGTGAATTGGGTATGCGGAATTTATTTTGGATGGTGGCGTCACAACACCTGTGAGACCTGGGAAAAAGGGCAGAGAGAAAAGCTTTGGGTCGTGGCAGGCAGCAAAGACTATCCCTGCTTCTCTTGGCTTTTTCCCTGCCGGTAGTGAGCCTCACGTTCCCTCTTCCTCATGCAAGGAGATGGCAGCAGGCAGATCGCTCCTTCGCCAGCCTCTAGCCACCCTGGCATCCTGCAACAGATGAACGGGCTTCTCCCCTGCTTGGGTTAACTCGGGAACAATCGCTCTCCCTCTCAGCAGCGAAAGCATCTAGTCAATGTGTCCCTCCTTCTCCCGGGTTTCTGCACTACTTTTGTTGCTGACCACCTGGCCATCGGGAAGGAGGAGGCGGTGAACCACCAATCTTTTAAATGATTTTAATAATGAAAAAACAAAACAAACAAAAAGCAAAACATAAAGTGTCCCGGCCTGGTCCTCTCTCATCTTCCGCTGCTGTTTCTTTTGCTTTTATCATCCAGAACTCCTCTGTGAGACTTGAGACAGGTGATGAGTCGGTAATTAGCACTCACGCCACCCACCTTGTAAGCCCTTGGGGCTCTCGGCTCCACCCCACTCGCTACACTTGTATAAAATGTATATAAAAATAATCAAATAGTGCCTGACTGTTTTTATTCCCACCTCTTTAGTAGTTGCTGTTTTGCTTATTGGCTGGAGTGGCTTAAAAGGGGATTCCTGACTGATAATAAACAATAATGGTAAGAGTTGAGACGAGAACGGAAAATAACAATAGTCAATCAGAGTCCGAATATCTGCAGAGGTTTTCCCTCTTTCATTGTTTTAAAGACTAAATATTTGCTCATTGACAGTTTTTTTTTGTGGGAATTAGAATTATATAAATCTGAAATGTAATGTAATAGTTATAAGATAAGAAATATCATTATCGCAATACTGGAGCCCTGGAGCCACACTCACCTTCCCACATCTACTGACCAGTTTAAAGGAGTTCCATGAGCAACCTTTAATGAATCTGCAGTTATCGCAGCTATCCTCTGCCCAAAAAATGAAAATTCTGCCATCATTTGCACACCCTTTACTTGTTCAAAATCTATTTGAGTTTCATTTTTCTGTTGAATACAAAATATATGTTCTAAAATGCTGGTTAGGACCCATCGACTTCCATAGTATTTTTGTTCCACTCAAGAAAAAATTAAATTAACGTTAAATATGTAGTTGTTTGCTCAAACTTATTTAAAATGAGCTGAAATAACACAAAATAACTTGTTACTGTTTGAAATGACATCCTGCAGGTTTAAGGTCTTTAGCCCACCCAAACTCAAGGGCCTGGGACTTGTATGGTTTGTGTAATTAGACTGAGTGGATGAGGCCCAGTGACATGAATGTTTTTCTCAACTTTCTCAACAAATAACATTCAGTTGTGAAATCTTTGCTGATTGGGTCCAAACAGGTCTATATCCAAAGGTTGGGTTCAAATAATACTGTATATGTGTCTGGGTTGATTGGGTATTTATGGGATTTTTTTTGGGTTCTGCAAGGCTTTGGTTCCAACTTTCAAAAACTAGATCCAGGTTGGTTTTAGAGGTCACATTTCCAGGTCTCTTTGGCTTTGGACACATGTGCTCGTAAAGCAGGTTCGTTATTCAGCTTTTCATACTTTTACTTTAACTGCTTATTCAGTGATTTTAGGCTTTAATTACTTATACACTGATGGAAAACTCTGGTATCGGATGGATCTATAATAGTGTGGGTTCTCCATAACATTGCATATCATGAATATGTCATCTTAACTATCACTGTACGTTGTTTAATAATGGAAGGTTATCTGTTTCACAGCATGTACGTTGCTTGCAAGTAGAGCTTATAAGCTCATTGTGCTGAAAGGTGCTGAACTAAGACCAAAACAGATTTCTCAACATAAAAAAGTAAAGAAAAAATGCTGCCAAATGTGCAAATTGCATGCTGTCCTATTAAAGGATTTCAAAAGTTATTAGACATTACTGAATATTTTAAGAAGAGATATTGTGGTTTTAGTAAGATGGGTTTGAGAAATGTTATTGCTCAGCTTTAGAGATAAATCAATGCAAGCCTTTCTGTGGTTTGAGGTTTTTGTGCTATTTGCAAGCTAATGTTATAATATCCCTGATTTATGAATTCTGAAAATCGAGATCCTCTTGGCTGGTGCACTTTTTAATTCTACCTTATAAATAAAGTGTCAGTAGAGAGTGTGTTGGTAATCTGCTTAGTATAAATAGGGATTGTTTTCATGTACTTGTAGAATTGGAACAGGAAACTAATAGAGAATGTGAATATGTTAAATAAAAAGAGGAAGTAAACAGAAGCACTATTAAATTGACTTGTACTTTTATGCATTCAATAGTCATTATATTGTTTTTAAACTAGTTTTTAGTATTAGTAATATGTATTTATAATGCAGGACATATTTATTGCAGGCCTAGCATGCAGATGTGACTATCATAACTCATAGTTGGTTATTTCACCATGATTAGATTTTAAGCATTTGGCAAATTTTGATTTCAAAAAAATATTTACTTGGAAAGTATTTGCTTAAATGTGTATTCTCATATGTAAAGTCTTTACATTGAACATCGTGCATTATGTTGTTGCTGTTAGAAATGTAATGTAAAATTTGTTTAGAAAACGCGACAGGCCTACAGAATATCTAAAGTATGTCCTATATGCTTATTTTACGTGGCCGCCATTTTAGAGAACAAAAGCAAGGCTGCAGTGAGAAGAAACCTGAAACTATTGGATCAGCACTGTCAACATTTCAACAACATGCTGTGGACAGACAACAAACCCTCAGCTGTTGTTGTGATTTCAAAACATAGACATCACTTTAATATCAGTTAAGTGTAATTTAAACAATTAAAAGCATATTAGGCATCAAACACAAACATAATCTCTTTAAGAGTAATACGCTTAAGTGTCCTAGGCTTCAGCTTATGGCACCAGGTAAACACTGTGCTGACGCTTCCCTGCTTCAGCCTATAACCCGGTAAGTGATAAAACAATGCAGTCCTCTGTAGCACACCCCCGTGTTGCCTGTAATAGTGTTGTCCCGGTACAGAATTTTAAAAAACGTACATTTCCTGCTAACATTTAAGCGCCGCTGAGTGTGTTCTTAAACAGAGCTGATTTGCCATAGTTTTCACCAGTGCTCAACAGAAATGACTGTGATTGACTGTGAAGGTCATCAGTTAAGTGCATACACAGATACACAGACACTGGATCGTTTTAAAGCTGCGAAGAGTCATCAGCGGTCTGTGTTTGCACTCGGTAACATCGTTGAAGTGCAGTTAACCGAAGACATTCACGGCCAATCATAGTCATTTCTGAGCTGATGAATACTATGGCAAATCAGTGCTGTTTTAGAACGCACTGAACAGTACCTTAAATGTCAGCAGGAAATTTAGTTTTGTTTTTAAATTTCAGTACTGAAATTCAGTTTCGTGACAAGTTTAATATAGTGAAAAAATCAGTTCATTAACTTGAGTTTGATAAATGCCATCTGAAACGTGCCTTTGGGAAAGAAAACGTTAGCTAACTAATGCCGTTTCTTAGCCTTAACTTAACTGAAAATGGGATCCGATATTCCTTTTCAGTTTCACTATCCATTCAGACCTTCGGGTCACTCTGAAGGTGGTGAAATGATTAATTTGTGTCACTTCCTCTTCGCTGATAAGATATACAGCTAGGTACACAACATTCTTCCCACCACAGCCTCGATTTTGCTTTTAAAATGGCGACCATGTGAAGTCAGTCTATTGAACTGATTAAATGGAAGTGCTTTCATTTCAAACTTTCTACTTTCATTTAACATGATTAAGAGTGAATTTTATCTTATAGATTAAATTTTAAAAAAATTTCACGTTAAATGAACATTTGAGTCATGTTGCTTTTATGTTGAGCCATGTGTAGTTCTTAAAGCATTTATGATTAAAATGCTGCTATTGTCTGATATAACAGTTTGTAAATAGAGAAATTAAATTAAAAAAGATATAAACAGATCAATTGAGTTATTTATTTTCTTCATATTTAATGGCAGCTCTATATTTGAAATGATTTAAATTACTGAATGATGCAGTAAAATTTAAACTGCTCATAATCACATTAAATAAGCATTTTACAGGCCTCTTGAACCAAAATAAGATTTAATACGCTGTAATTATAATCTATAAACATAAGTTTATTACAGCTCCATTGACCTCTGCTGTTCCTAATAAGCTAAGAAGCCATTGAACATAATATAAAAAGCATTAAGGCCAATTCATTTCCTCCAGAACATATTCTTGCAATTCATCAATTGTACTTACACAATGCAACACTGTTTAGCTATAGTATATGCAGCATATGAAAATATATAAATAAAGAAAGATATGAGTGGGTTTATCTTCATGCGTTAGTGTCCCTGGTGCGTTAATATCAAAAGGATCATATTCATCGTCAGAAACTGTGAATTTTCTTTAAGCCTCATGTTTTTTGGGACAGTTTATAGTATCTGTTAGATAACAAACACAATAGATGTAGCATTTGTGTGATAGGTAAAATTGTTCAAATATATGATTATTTTTTTGATAATTCTAATATTTTTTGAACAATTAAAAAATCTATAGTTTTATATGATTAATGAATTGAAAAACTATCATTATTAAAGTATAAATTATTTTAAATTATTGAATCATAATTTTTTCTCTAGAAAAAAAGGTCAAACCAAAGTTATTTGTAAAATACCAAATTGGCTAATAAACTGTTGTGTGAATGTGTGTGTGTTTGTGTGTGTGTTTTAACAGGGATTGTCTGTAGATTTTATTTTCATTTTGAATTGCATTAAGGGACGTTTTAAAGTTAAAAATATAACTGGGATTTAATGGCATAGTTCACCGCCCCTGAAAAAAAAATTTAAGCCATCATTTGCACACCCTTCACTTGTTCAAAATCTATTTGAGTAAATTTTTTTTGTTAAATACAAAATATATGTTCTAAAATGCTGGTTGGGACTCATCGACTTCCATAGTATTTTTGTTCCACTTAAAAAAAAAAAATAAATAAATAAAATAAAAAAGACAAAAAAAGTCATGTTAAAAAAAGAGGCCTTGAGACGAAGAACCATACAAGTCTATATTTTTAAATTTTGAGTAATAAGATTTTTTTTATTTGAATTGTGAACATTATATTATATTTTTATATATAAAATATTTTACTTTACTAAGGAGATAACATTTTTCAGTGTCAGTATTAAAAATCTAAAGTTATTGTGATTTATATTTCTCAAATGTGGAAGAATGGTATATTTGCAGTTATTGCATGTGGAATAACCAGCCTGATCTCACGAGAAAACGTAAGTATTTTACATTTTGTCAGTTAAGTGGCTAATTCGTACAAGTTCAGTCGCATAAAATTGTACGATTTTAAAAAAGAGGCGTGGCACCTAACCCCACCCCTAAACCCAACTGTCATTGGGGGATGAGCAAATCATACGAAAATGTACAAATTAGATTGTATGAATTCATAAGAATTAGCCACTAAATCAAAAAGTTACGAATTGCCGTGAGATTGTGTTGGGAATAAAAGTAAAACTCTAATTCATCACTTTAAACCGCTAAAGATTTGATTCCTTTATCTTAGTTTTAATACAATAACAGAAACTTCAGGTTAATATTAAGCATTTCTTTCAAGTTTATTATTATTATTATTATTATTATTAAATAAACAAATAAACTCTGCTTGCTGTAAATTACACAGCACTGGCGGGAAATATGCATTGATACAGCTTTATTATATGGTATGTGGTTTATTTTGATACGCTGTAAAAAATGCAGGGTTCCACACAATTCATACATGTTGTCTCAACACAAATCGATTAAGTTAACTTAACACTTTTAACAAATTTAAGTGGATTGAACATAAATAAAATTAAGTTGTCCCAATGAAATCTCAAGAATTGTGTTGTTTCAGTTCATTTTAATTAGGTAGTTTGAACAAGTAAAAAAATATATATATTTTTGAGAGTACAGTAGGTTAACTGTTTTTGTGCTGTTAAGTGCTCCTCGGCGCATTCAGAGAGTGAGAAATAGAGATCCCATCACATATACGGTTCTTCCTCACCTCATCCGGTAGATTTTTCCCTGGTTTTTGTTCTGTTTGACTCAAATATAGGTTTCTAGCATCCCTCAAATCCTTCCTTACTTTGCCCTTTCATTTGTTCATGCCAGTTCTCCTTTTTTTCAAGAGGATTTGCCTTTTAATGTTCGAAGCTGACATGACACCAAGCTGCATCTCCATTCTTCTTAGAGAACATACACGTTTTTTCTGTGTGAAGCTATTTTAATGTTTAAACTGCAGACTCTTGGTCGTGAGAAAGTATCCACAAACTGTTTCTGTATACAAAATTCACACATACAATTAATGTCACATGGCATCTCATTTTTATTTATTTTTCAGACATATGGTTGTTCGTTGCACGCTCTTGTTTCTTGATTGCTCAAACTACTTATTTAAAATGAGCTGAAATAACACTAGATTGTTTCTGGACAACTTAATTGTTTTATGTTCATAATTCACTTAATTTTGTAAAAATGAGTAAGTCAACTTAATTTCTTCATGTTGATCCAACACAAATCAGTTGTGTGGAACCCAACATTTTTACAGTGTACTATGGAAATAGATGGATCCCAGAAATCACCATTCAAAATATCAACATCAAAATATATATTTTTGTGTTCATCAGAAGAAGGAAACTCATAAAGGTTTAAAACCACATGAGGGAGCTTAAGTTTTAAGATTATTTTAATTTTGGTGTTGTAATGCTGTGCCAGCAGAGGGAGCCCTCACCCGAGTACTGACTCGGCTCTGCTTCCTCTGCACTCACTTCCTGTTTGGTGAGCATATCAGCGAGAACTTAGACACTCTTACTTTGCGAGTTTTGCCAGTTTACAAGCCTTACCAAGCGTTGTTCTATCTGACATTCCTTTTTTTTCCCAACTTTATTTATAGAAATTTTCAAAAATTTACAAATATCACACATTTTACAATATTACTGTACATTTTGACTAGAGAGAGAGAAGTAAACAAGGATCTAAATGATTATGACAATTACTGACCCCAGATATATTTATATATTAAAAATAAAAATAAAAACAACAGAAAAAAATAAAATAAAATACCAACCAACAATTGTTTATACACCAAACTAAAAGCCTGGTCATGATATCACATGAGATGTCACACAGCAGTTAAAAAATGTAAAAATTAACTATCATCCAGTACGCAGGGAGTATACGTTTCCATATATTCAAGGAGAGACCCCCAAATTTTATAAAAGTTTTTGGAAGAACCCTTCAGACAGTGTCTAATTTGTTCCAGTTTTATGAAGAGAAAAATGTCATTAATCCACATGGAATGAGTAGGCAGAGTAGTTGACTTCCAATATAGTAAAATACGTGTATGGCCTGGAGGGACACAAAAGCCACACAATCTGCTTCGTATCGTGAACAGTGAACTGACAAAGGAAGTGTACCAAACAGTGCTGTTGTAGATACAGGTTTAATTGCTTGCCCAACTACTTGAGACATTGTCTCAAATATTTCTGACCAATATCCACATAGAGTTGGGCAAAACCAAAACATATATGCCAGTGTTGCAGCTATCTGACATTCCTGATTGCTTTCATGTGTATGACTTGCTTATTTCCCGTACGTTCCTTGGTTTTCCCCTATTGCTCAGATTTGGACTGTTTATTATTGCCTTGACCCATTGCCTGCCTTTTTACTTACGTCTGTTAGATTTTCCTTGTGTTGTGTGTATGTTGAAAGATTTGGACTGCTCATCTGGTATTGACCCTCTTCCTGTTTTCACGTTTGTCTCTGTGCAAGCCTTTCCTTAAACTTTCACAAATGGATTCTAACATTGCCTCAGCATCCATGTTACAGGGATGAACTAACTCTTGACTTTACTGAAATGAGTTACTGTATTGTCTAGACAGTATCATCTTCCAGTGCTTTTGCTAAATACATTTGTGTGTGTAGATGCTACTTTGCAACCCACAAATTCTAGCTCCCCAGAAGCACCATTCTCCTCTTTATATCCAATTTCACTTAGAATGAAATGTTCACAATATATTGACAATGATGCAAGTGATGTTCAATATTCAACATGCCAGCATCCAAAAAGATATTAATCTGTAAGTTTCCAGGATGTACTTGACTTCATCTCCAAGTCCATTCACACTGCAGAAGTAGAGAACCTTTTTAATTCCACACTTTCTTCATAGCTGAATTGTAGCTGAGCTCTTTCAGTGGGTGGAAGAGGATGAATGTTTCAGTCCTGTGCAATGACTGATATTCATTTCAATGCAGAAGGCTGTCTCTTTATTAACTCCACTGCTTTTGTGTGGCCTGCCCCTGACCTTCCCTTCATAGCCAACGCGGAAGGTTGCTCTGTTTTAATGAGGGCTTGACCAATTGCCTGGTATATTGTTGGCGTACGATAACAAAATGAAAATGTAAGGGACGTGACTCTGCGAACAAGGTCAATGGGGAAAAATCTTCTTCTGCATATTCAAGTGCACTTCTTTGTGAAGGTAATACAATATGACAGCTCAGGACGAAGGCAATCGTGGTTGTCGAGAAACCAATTTAAGTACTGTATGTTGTCAACCTTTTGTATGGTTCAGTAGTTATTAAAAAATAACTTTTTGAATGGGTCACAAGGAAAAAAACATATTTAACTAAATATATAATCATTACAAACACCACAACCACAAAAAAAAAAAAAACATTACAAAAGAATCTTATTGTTTATTCAGTTTCTGTTGTTACAAACCCATAAGATGTTTATTTAATTTCGAGGAGGGAAAGGACATTTTTAATAAAATCTGAGGGATTTCTGTCCCTTCAATAAAGGTTGTAATGCTTTAAGAATACTTGTTTGTCTGTTGATATGATTATTTGTTAGATTTCACATGTCTATTTTATTATGCATTTACTATAATAACTTTATAACCTTTATAAAGCATGTAGTAATACATTCAATTCATAGAATTCATAGAACATTTTGCTTAAGTGTTTTACTCAAAAGTTTGACACTTTAAAACATTTACAAAATGGTCATAAAAGAAATAAACACAAAAAATAAGGAAATCAATCAATCAATAATCAATCAATCAATCAATCAATCAATCAATCAATCAATCAATCAATCAATCAATCAATCAATCAATCAATCATTGGTTTAACTTAATTTAATTATGACACATATTTCCACACTCAATTTCCACACACAATCAATCAGTCAGTCAGTCAGTCAGTCAGTCAGTCAGTCAGTCAGTCAGTCAATCATTAAAAAAAGGAAATCAATCAATCAATCAATCAATCAACCAACCAATCATTGGTTTAACTTAATTTAATTATGACACATATTTCCACACTGTAATATATATATATATATATATATATATATATATATATATATATATATATATATATATATATATATATATATATATATATATATATATATATATATATATATATATATATATAAATTAGTCATGACAGTATATGTTTTTAGTACATTGTCACTTATTAAACTAAATTAATCATGTTCTAACTTAATTTTATTAATTACGCTTGCAGTTTTAGGTCAGCTTAACGTAATATAAGTTTAATGGATTCATACTTTGCTTTGGTGAAAATAGAAACCAAATGCAAAATGTCAACTCATTTTCTTTTTAATTGCCTTGTTAATTAAACTTGTCTGCAGCACAGTTTACTCCTGTTGAGCAAATGAATCTCTGTCACTCAATTAGAAAAAACAAAACAAAACAACAGAATTTTCTGTTAATTATTGCATTTCAAAAGTTGACAACTACTTTGATAATGCTTTGCTTACTAACTAATATTTAATAATTGTTGACTGAGACTTATCTCTCAAGTTTCATTACCACAATTATGTCAAACTGACAGAAACAGCAAACATTGTAGTTAGCTATTAACATCCAAAGCATGACTGCATTTTCTGCAAGGTGGTAATCTCAAAACTCCTCTAAAGCATAAACTAAGTGAAGATTAAACAAGTCTTTATCTGAATTTAAAACACCAAAGATTACACTTACTGCTACATTATTCCTTTTTAATGCAATGCCATGCAAAGCATGCTTTGGACTACACATCCACCACCCATGCTTTTAAACCAACATTATTCCTTCATGTTGTTCCAACACAAATTTATTCATCCATTCAATTATTCATTTTCAACCGATTGTCTAGGGCTGGGATCCTGAGGCGTTTGCTGGCCAGCCGAAGTCAGCCGAGTCCCTCCAGCGAGTCCCCGGTCTTCCCTGAGACCTCCTCGCAGTGGGATATGCCTGGAACACCTCTCTAGGTAGGCATTCAGGAGGTATCTGAAACAGATGCCCGAGCCACCTCAGCTAACTTCTCTCAATGTGAAGGGGCAGCGGCTCAACTTCGAGTTCCTCCCGGGTTACAGAGCTCCTCACCCTATCGATAAGTGTGCGCCCTGCCACCCTGGTAAGGGAACTCATTTCGGCCACTTGTATCTAAGATCTTGTCTTTTCGGTCATGACCAAAGGTGAGAGTAGGAATGTAGATTGAGCAGTAGATCGAGAGCTTTGCCTTTCGGCTCAGCTCCTTCTTTACCACAACAGACCAATACATCGATCGCATTACTGCGGCCGCTGCATCAATCCGCCTGTTAATCTCACATTCCATCCTTCCCTTACTTGTAAACAAAACCCCAATATACTTGAACTCCTCCACCTGGGGTAAGGACTTTCCTCCAACCTGGAAATGGCAAACCACTGGTGCATTGTGGAACGGGTGGTGGTCGAAGGTTAGGACGACGACAACCTGATCATCAGAAACTGGCTCTTGGGACATGGAATGTCCAACACAAATATTAAATTAAATTAAATTAAATTAAATTAAATTAAATTAAATTAAATTAAATTAAATTAAATTAAATTAAATTAAATTATTTAATTTAATTTAGTTTCTTTGTCTGTTTGTTATTACTTATTACAAATTTAAGTGGTATTGATGAAACAATAAATAAATAAACTGTCCATATATATACTATATGATGTCTTTATGGATGTTTTAAATGCAAATATTTTGTGTGAATAAACTTATGGGACAGAAATCTCTCAGGTTTCATTAAAAATCTTTTCAACCTTCTTTAATAGTTTGTTATTAAAATAAACCAGCAACTTTTTGATTTAGGATGACATGAGGTTAAATTATGGCAAAAGTATTTTCATTTTTGAGCAAACAAACCCTTTAATGCAGTAAATTTTTTTAAACAAACTAAACCAGAAAGTGCCAATGTGATGCACTCGAAACCTTAAACTTTAGAGCAAAAGAAGGTTAAATGAATTGAGAAAAGCGTGAAAATCAGCCAGGCCTTTGAAAATGAAAGAAAATTGTAGGCACAATTAAGCCGGTAGATAATTTCTCCAGCTCATCTGTTTTCTCTGAAGTCCTGCAAATGCAATCCATGAGTAAGGCAAAGCACTTCAATTCAAATACGCAGATGGTAAAATGACTGAATAGCAAGAGGCAATAACAGAGCCTGCACTCGTGTTCTGTGGAGAAAAGAACCAGGTGGCGAGATGAAAACACATTCGCTCGATGTGTTTTGATGTTATGGATGCCTTTTCTTAGCACTGGTGCAGGACGTAAGGGTCACTAAATCATACAATTATTAGACGTTTCAGAAAGAGTTTATCTCAATTCAATAAAGGGTTCTCTGTTGGGCTTTGACTTTCGCTGCAGTCGCTCAATAAAGTGCTGTTCACAGAATGAAGTCACGTCCCAGCGTGGCTTTTCATTCAAGCGGAGGCGCTTCAAGGTGAATATTGTTTCCTTTAGTTTCAATTGGTTTTCTTCAGCATAAACTGTGGGATCGTATGTTTATCTGGTTGTTTAACACAATGTAAGATAATTCTTTTACATCAATAATTATGAATAAACAACCCAAAATACAACTGAAAATAGAAATTTTGGGAGAATTTTGAGACATGAATTCATAATGGCAAGAAATAAACTATAACAATTCTGAGTTTCAGGTTTATATCTTTAAAGTCATATAAACATAATGCCAACCACAGTACATTGTACTCTTCTTGACAGATATTTATTATGCTCTTTGTTTAGAAGTTATAAATAACTGCTAAGAGAAACTGTGAATATGTACAGTAATTGCTATAATGATGGCTTTTAGATCAAGACAGCTTGACATTTTAAGTTCTACATCTGTTTTTTTACAGGATCCAGCATGTTATGATTTAAATAGACAGAGGAAATACGTATATTATATTATATTATTTTATACACTCACCTGCCACTTTATTAGGTACACCTGTCCAATTGCTCGTTAATGCAAATTTCTAATCAGCCAATCACATGGCAGCAACACGATGCATTTAGTCATGTAGACATGGTCAAGAGGATCTGCTGCAGTTCAAACCGAGCATCAGAATAGGGAAGAAAGGTGATTTAAGTGACTTTGAACGTGGCATGGTTGTTGGTGCCAGACGGGCTGGTCTGAGTATTTCAGAAACTGCTGATCTACTGGGATGTTCATGCACAACCATCTCTAGGGTTTACAGAGGATTGTACGAAAAAAAGAAAATATCCAGTTAGCGTCAGTTCTGTGGAATCATCTCAGACTGGTTTCTTGAAAATGACAATGAGTTCACTACTCAAAAGGCCTCCACAGTCACCAGATCTCAATCCAATAGAATACTTTTTAATGTGGTGCAATGGAAGATTTGCAGCATAGTTGTGTAGCCATCAAATCTGCAGCAACTGCGTCATGCTGATGAATTTATTCTGTTCGCAGTTCATTGAATTTCCAGTCTTTTGTGGTTCTTTGTATGTTTTAATGCTATTATGTTTCAGTTAAATGCAACATATACAATGAATGAACAATTCTTCTTATTTTGCAAGGTTTTATTTAGTTTAACTCTATCACAAAACTGAATTAGAATGTTCAGATTTGCTCTGTAAACGTGAATGGACAGAACAACCATATTAATATCTCAGATAACTGTCAATAAAGATGTAAGAAAGCATAATGCATCTGAATGCTGTGCGATATTATATTAGAGTGACTTTAATGTCAGCACTCTGGACGTAAATGTGAAATAGCCTTTGCTCTTAATACAGTGATTTCTCCAGGGCACAGCATGGTACTGTAGTAGATGTGGGTTTTATTTTGTATAGAACCATCAATCTCCTGTTTTTAGATATAAAAAAAAATATTTGAAAGTTGTGCAATTCTTTATTTATTTTTTTGCCATTTTATTAAAACCAGTAAATATGCTGTTCCTTCTGCCTAGCCAAACTCAGTTTCTCTGTTTATTCTTCAGTATTTTTTACACCATAGCAACAGAACTGTCAGACCGAAGACAGTTCTGTTGAAGAAACAATCGATACCAACCTGTGGAGAGAGGAAGGAATGGACCAGGAAGAGTGGCTGATGAAAAGAGTGAAATAACATTGACGTTTACAGTTAGTGGCTCATTGAACATTGACACACACGCACACACTACTCATATTTTTACTTCACTCTTTGCTTTGCGCTTGCCTTGTAAAGGCACCTTTAGTATAACATAACATAACATAACATAACATAACATAACATAACATAACATAACATAACATAACATAACAACATAACATAACAACATAACATTCATTCATTCATTTTCTTTTTGGCTTAGTCCCTTTTTTTTGCCAGGGTTGCCACAGCGGAATGAACCGCCAACTTATCCAGCATGCTTCCAGCCGCAACCCATCTCCGGGAACAATTTCGCAGGGAGAACATGCAAACTCCATACAGAAACTCCAACTGAGCCAAGGCTCGAACTAGCGACTTTCTTACCGTGAGGCAACAGTACTACCTACTGTGCCACTGCGTTGCCCCATAACATAACATAACAACATTACCCCTAGATGTAAGACCTCTTTTGTTCAATCGTCTTTTTTAGAGCCACAAGCCTATGTAATACTCTTCCAACAGAATTAATCACATGCACAAACTACACGATGTCTTCATGCCTGACTAAGAGGTGGTTCTCTTCTAATCAAATTTGTACACACGGAAGTGTTGTGTTTGTTTTGTTTGTGTGTTGTCTGGATATAAGTGAACATGTATGTTTTAGATCACAATTTATTATTATTATTATTTTTGACTTATCTGTATTTTTTTTTTTTATTGCTTTAAGATTTACCTGTCCAGGGACTGTTGGTAGAAAATAGTAACTTTGCTAAAACCTGGCACAGCACATCTTTCCTTTCGAGGTCAGTGTTATTTTATGCATGTCCCTGTTAAATAAATAATTCAATTCATAACATAGTAACATAATGCGATGTAACAACGTGATGTAATGTGACATAATATAATATAACAACATAATGTGTTGTAACGTAACGTGATGTAACATGACAACATAACATAACAGTGTAACATGGTATAACAAGATAATATAACAACATTATATGATGTAGCATGATGTGAAGTAACATAATATGACACAATGTAATGTGACAACAAAACATAACGTAATCTGATATACAATAACGTGATGTAACATAACGTAACAATGTAACTTGTGTATCGTAAGTTAATATAACAACATATTGTGATGTAACATAACATGACAAAAAAATGTAAGGTGACAAAAATATAACAACATACTGTGATGTAACCACGTAACAATGTAACATGGCGTAATGAAATGTAAGATAATATAACAACATAATGTGATGTAACATAACGTAAAATAACATAACATGACACTATGTAATGTAATGTGACCTAACATAATATAACATCATCAGGTGATATAACATGATGTAACGCAACATAACGTAACAATGTAACACGATGTAACGTAAAATAATATAATAACACAATGTGGAAAAACAACATGATGTAACAGCATAGCATGTAACAAAACGTAACATAACTTAACAACACCAATTGACATAATGTATTGCAACGTTTTAGTAATTGTTCTAATTAAGTGAAAAGAAATAATTACACCTCTTAAGTGCCATAAGAAGGATGACACAGGAATGTCATTGTTTGAATCACTTTCATTCATTCATTCATTCATTCATTCATTCGTTGATTCATTCATTCATTCGTTCATTCATTTTCTTTTGGCTTAGTCCCTTATTTATCAGGGGTCAGAAGAACTACCTTATTTAAAAACGTCAAGTATTTCAAGTGACAGATATAATGGCTACACTTAACTTAAAGGCCAGTTTACACCACATCAGCAGTTGCAGACAGACTGCACCATATATTTAGGGTTTGTTGGACCACCGTGCTACCCTTTTTGCTGTCTGCTGTGTTCTGTAAGAGCATCAAATTGAACATGCTGAATTTGTTGGTGTATATCACCTGTCATTCATATAATAATAAAAAAAAAACAATAAGCCTTTTTATAATGGTATGTTCTCACATGGCATTGACGTGACCATTGTGACTATTCAAAGCTAAACAATATGACGCATTGTGGTATTTTTCAGAAAATACAATTTTAAAGAGAAATTAGGGACAACCATTACTATATTTATAGATTATGTATGATTTATTTAACTTCTATTGTGTGAGTGGGTAATGGCACAATCCAAAAAAGTACCTTATAGTCTGATAATAAACATATAATATAATATAAATTCATTCATTTTCTTTTCAGCTTAGTCCCTTTATTAATCTGGGTTCGCCACAGCAGAATGAACCACCAATTTATCCAGCAAATGTTTTATGCAACAGATGCCCTTCCAGCTGCAACCCATCACTAGGAAACATCCATACACACTCATTCACACACATACACAAGGACAACTTGGCTTACCCAATTCACCTAAAACTGGGGGGAAACTGGAGCACCCAGAGGAAACTCACGCGAACAAGGGGAGAACATGCAAACTCAGCTGACCCAGCTGAGGCTCGAACTAGCACCCTTCTTGCTGTGAGGTGATCGTGCTACCCACTGCGCCACCGTGACACCCTCTATGATATAAATAATAATTATCTGAATATAAAATTCAAATATTTGTAATCAGCTGCTACAGTGGAATACGAGTATAGTATCTTTCTGGAAACTATATTCACTTAGAAATTGGACCTCAATTTCAAAATGATTTTAAAAAATGTCAAGCAGTAGAAAGACTACCAGCATTTTTTTTCGGGGTTTTTCACCTTTAATTGATAGCACAATAAAGAGTATTGACAGGAAAGTGTGGGGAGCAGAGAAAGGATCAGCATAAGACCACGAGGCGAGAATCGAACTCGGGTCGCCGTGAGCACTAGAGTGCATGTGTCGACGCACTAACCACAACACCACTGGTGCCGACTACCAGCATTTTCTTATCAAAGCATATGTTATTACATATTTTCTGATTTGTAACTTTAAAAGAAGAAAACAGCAACAGCTAAACTTTATTTTAGCAGCAACACCGAATATTTCATGCTCTCATCTCATGCTATATTTTCATGATTTCTACAGATTTGTTCAGTGTCTATCTGAGTCCAACTTCTATTCTCAGAAACCCTATTAAACAGTTTCTATCTTTCACAAATAAATAAATAAATGACCGAATAAAAATACTAACACTACATTTGAGAGCAGCTCAAACACTTGAATGTATCATAGCAACACATTTGGCAGGGAAATATTTATGGTTCCCCTTCGGATGGGGAACTCCAATGCTATGTGGAAACTTCCACTATGGGGATTTCGTCAGAATCCAATCATCTGAAAGAGTATAAAAACGGGCCAATGAAATGCCAATGAGTTGGCAGCGTCAGCGTGCACAGCTGGCGTCAATGACAATCAGTCATGCTATAAAGACGCAGCCAGTGCCATGCTCGACATCCTTTCGCTTTCAGAGCCTTTCACGAAGCTTCTGAGAGAGTCTTTGAGGGTATCTCCAACCTGTGTCTACAGAGAGAGATCGAGAAGCAGCTTCTCCCGGTCCAGAGCGCGTATACGCAGTGGCAGATGGTCGAGCTGGGTATTTCTCCCTTGCCTGGCGTCCTTTGGGTCCGGTCCTCCAAGAGCGGTTTGTATATAGGAAAAAAGCTTTCCTAAAAGAGCAACACGGTCGTGCAGCGCGTCTTTTTCAAGACGTCACTCCGACCGTGCGTTTCTGGATGCGGTGGTTTCCTATCCCCGGATGATGGGCACGAGCACAGCGTTTCATGTCTGGGGGTCCAGCATGTTAATGCGGTGCTCGCGGGCAGTGCATGCCATCACTGATGTCATGTCTGTTGCGCAGTTAAGATCGCGGCTCGCTCTTGCAAAAGAGCCACCCACCCCAGTTGTCCCCCGCACTGCGGTTGGCACTCGGGCAGATCTGAGGGTTTCAGTGAGAGTAAATCCGCCGCCCCCGGGCCGTGGACCTCTCGCTCCTCCACGCGCTCCATCCAAGCTTCAGGTGAAGAGAAGCGCTCCGTCCTTGGATGGTCGCTCTCTCACCTGATGACACCGGGGGTCAGATGTCCATCGCTGCATCGGAGGATGGGCTGTCATTGTCTGATGAGGATGCGAGCCCGCTCGCTCCCTCCCTCCGGGGAGGAGAGCGCGGCGTTAGCATCTAAAAAGCAGACGTGATGGCCGTGCTTTCTCGGGCTGCTTCGGCCGTGGGTCTGGTGATGGTTTATCCCCCAGCCCCGCGGCCGGACCGACTAGATGGGTGTATGTGGAGGATATAAGGAGGCAAGACCTTCAAAGCCTCCCGTCCCCTTCTTCCCGGAAGTGCACAGTAAGCTCACGCTGTCCTGAGGGCACTTTTTTCTGCCCGATCTGCGTGCGCTTCCATCCTCACCATCCTTGGAGGTTGGGCTGTCAAGGTCTGACGAGGATTCGAACCCGCTCGCTCCCTCCGGGACTTTGAGCGCGGCGTCGAATCCAGAAGCAGACTTTGCGGCTGTGCTTCCCCAGGCTGCTTCGGCCGTGGCTCTGGAGATGGTTTATCCCCCAGCTCCGCGGCCGGACCGATTAGAGGGGTGTGATGTGGAGGATGAAGGCGAGACCTTCTAAGCCTCCCCATCCCCTTCTTCCTGGATGGGCACAGTAGGCTCACGCAGTGTGCTGCGTGCGCCTTCCCCCTCACCATGCACGCTATGGCCACCTACCAGCGCTACCAAGCGCAGGCGCTGGCCCGGCTGCGCGAGGATGGTTCTGACCCAGGACTGAGCATGCGCTCCGCACCGCAACCGACTATGCTCTTACAAAAAAAAAAAAAAAAAAAAAAAAAGTCGGCTGTGTGTGCCCTGGGAAGGACGATGATCACATCCGTGATCCAGGAATGCCACCTCAGGCTAAACCTGGTGATGTGCGTGACGTTGACAAAGTTCGCTTTCTTAACTCACCCATATCCCAGGCTGGCCTGTTCGGCGACACTGGCTGTGAATTCGCCCAGGAATTCACGCCGGTGATAGAGCAGTCGGAGGCGATGGGCGAGGTCTCTATCGGCGGGATTGTATGACCGCTCCCCCCCGCCGAGCCATCCACATCCACTGCTTTTTCGCCGAGGACGCCCGCCCGCAGCTTTGCTTCGCCGCCCCCGCCTGCGCCTCCGGCCACGCGGCTGCGCCGAGCATCGCGCCGGCAACCAGCGTCCCCCGCCCAGGGCGCCGCTAAGTTCGGTAAAACGGACCGCGAAGCGTCCCTGAGGCGGGCCATCTGGGGAGGAGGGAATTTGCTCTTTCCCCGCTGGAGGGCGGGGCACGTTATTTAAAGGCGTAAAAAAAAAGAAAAAAAAAAACGCCATCAAAATCCTCAGTGAAAGAGCACTTTTCCCCTCCTCCGGATGTGACAGCCCGAACACTGCCAGTCTGGGACGCTATGCCTTCCAGCTCGCAGGATCGGTGCATTTCGCCAATGGCTCATGGAGCACGAGAGAACGGTCTCCTTTCTCTCCACTCCCAGCCCCTGTCCTGGAGTTTGAGTGCGAGACGAGAACATCTCCTCTCCTGCTCTCCTGTGGGACCCCAGCGCTCCCCGGATGAGCCCACTCACTCCACGCTGCCCCGCCGCTGGCACGTCAGCGATCGTGCGGGTGGGACCATTTGCGGGGGCTCTGCCTGCCTGGTTAGCGCGGGCCAGCCCATCGCAATGGCTCATCCATACGACCAGACTCGGCTATGCGATTCAGTTCGCTAAACGGCCTCCCAGGTTCACGGGCGACCAGGGTCAGTCCTGCGTCCGCCCCTGTCTTGCGAGAGGAGATTGCTGTCCTCCTGGCGAAGGATGCAATCGAGCCGGCCCTCCAGCCGAGATGGAGCGCGGGTTTTACAGCCCGCACTTCATCGTGCCCCAAAAAAAAAAAAAAAAAAAAAAGCGGTGGGCTATGGCTAATCCTATATCTGCACATTTTGAACCGCTGCCTTCACAGGCTGCGCTTCGGAATGCTTACGCAGATGCGCATCACGCGATGCGTTCGTCCTCAGGATTGGTTTGCAGCAATAGATCTGAAGGACGCGTATTTTCATATCTCCACACTTCCACGCCACCGGCAGTTTCTGCGGTTTGCGTTTGAAGGTCGAGCGTGGCAATACACGGTCCTCCCCTTCGGGCTCTCTCTGTCTCCGCGAGTTTTCACCAAGCTCGCGGGGGGTGCCCTCGCGCCCCTTCGGCTCGCCGGCATCCGCACGCTCAATTATTTCGATGACTGGCTGATTTTTAGCCCACTCTCGGGAGCAATTGATTATGCACAGAGACAAGGTGCTCCGGCACCTCCGCCCGTTGGGGTTTCAGGTCAACCGAGAAAAGAGCAAGCTCGCCCCCGTGCAGAGCATCTCCTTTCTCGGGTTGGAGCTGGACTCGATCACTATGGAGGCGCGCCTCTCACGAGAGCGCGCCGAGGTAATGCTGAACTGTCAGAGAGTTCGACAGGAAAAAAAGTGGTCCCCCTGAAATTATTTCAGAGGCTCCTGGGGCATATGGCATCCGTAGCCGCGGCCACGCCGCTCGGATTGCTCCATATGAGACCACTACAGCATTGGCTTCACGATCGGGTCCCCAGACGCGCATGGCACGCGGGCCCACACCGAGTGACTGTCACTGCGCTGTGTCACCGCACCCGCACCCCCTGGAAAGGACCCCTCCTTCCTACGGGCCAGTGTGCCCCTAGGTCAGGCGTCCAGGCAGGCTGTCGTTTCGGCAGATGCCTCCAGTATGGGGTGGGGGGGCCGTGTGTAGCGGGCATGCTGCTGCGGACCTGTGGAGGGGAACCCAGCTGCATTGGCATATCAACTGCCTAGAGCTGTTGGCAGTGTTTCTCGCTCTGCGCCGCTTTTTACCGGTGCTGAGGGGGCAACACGTGCTGGTCAGGACGGACAGCATGGCCGCGGTAGCGTATTCCATCCGGATGGGGGGTATACGCTCCCGCTGCATGTCTCAGCTCGCTCGCCGTCTGCTCCTCTGGAGTCATACGCGGCTGAAGTCGCTGCTTGCTATTCACACCCCGGATGGGCTCAACCGTGCGGCCAACAGGCTCTCACGGCAGCTCCTTCCCCGGGAGAATGGCGACTCCACCCCGAGTCATGCGTAAGTATGCACTCCCCCCAGTGAGCCTACTCGCGCAGTTTCTGTGCAAGGTCAGGGAGGACGAGGGGCAGGTCTTGCTAGTTGCGCCCCTGGCCCAACCGGACCTGGATATCAGAACTCTCCCTCCTCGCGACGCCCCCCCCTGGCGAGTCCCTTTGAGAGAGGACCTACTCTCTCAGGGACAGGGCACCATCTGGCACCCTCGCTTAGTTCTGTGGAACCTCCACGTGGGGTCCATAAGACGCGACGAGGAAGACTTAGGTAACCTACCGGTGGCGGTGGTTAATACCATCACTCAGGCTAGTGCACCCTCTACGAGGCATGCCTACGCCCTGGAGTGGAGTCTATTCACTGAGTGGTGCGCTTCTCGCCGAGAAGACCCCCGATCTTGCCAGATCAGTGTTGTGCTTTCTTTCCTTCAGGACAGGTGGAGCGAAGGCTGTCGCGCTCCACACTGAGGGTTTACGTGGCCACCATCTCCGCTCATCATGATGCGTGGATGGCGGCACCGTGGGGAGGCATAACCTCATCATCCAGTTCCTCAGAGGTGCGAGGCGGATGTTTTCCCCCGCCCCCCTCTCATACCCTCTTGAGATCTCGCGGTAGTGCTACGAGCCTACGTGGGGATCCCTTCGAACCACTCGACTCAGTATCCTTGAGATTTCTGTCCTTGAAGACAGCTCTGCTGGTCGTGTTGGCATCGGTTAAGAGGGTTAGGTACCTGGAGGCATTTTCGGTCAGTGACTCGTGCCTAGAATTCGGGCCGGCCTACTCTCACGTTGTCCTGAGACCCCGGCCCGGCTATGTGCCCAAGGTTCCTACCACGCCGTTTAACAATCAGGTAGTGAGCCTGCAAGCGCTGCCCGCGGAGGAGGCAGACCCAGCCCTTTCATTGTTGTGTCCTGTTCGCGCTTTGCGAATATATGTGGACCACACTCAGAGCCTTAGATCCTCTGACCAGCTCTTTGTCCATTACAGTGGTCGGCAGATGGGAAGTGCCGTATCTAAACAGAGGTTGGCCCACTGGGTAGTGGATGCCATCTCCCTCGCCTTTGGGCCAGGGTGAGCCGTGTCCCCCGGGGGTGAGAGCGCACTCCATTACGGAGCATCGCATCCTCCTGGGCGTTAGCACGCGGCGCCTCTCTGACAGACATTTGTAGAGCTACGGGTTGGGTGACACCCAATACATTTGCAAGGTTACAATCTGCGAGTGGAGCCGGTTTCCTCAAGGGTGTTAGGCAACCCTTGGTGATTGAGGAAACGATTCGGTTGAGGTGTCGAAACACGCTTGCTGCGCCACTCTCCCTAACCCGGAGATACGTGCGCTTTTTCAGCTTTGTCAGTTTAGTTCCCCATTTCTTTGGCGAACCCTGCAGAGTTCCTCCGAGGCCCCCAGCACCTGACTCAGCGGAGGAGTCAGGTGTTGGCCCGTTACGTTGTCGGCATGCCCGCTGGTCAGCCCGCGTTCTGGGTATAGGTGCCTGCTATGTGTGATCCCCGCTGGCGATCCCATACGTTCACACAGCCACGGTATAGTCCCCCCTTTTAGGGCAGGCTCGTGTCTTCCCTCCCCGCTAACCATCCTTATGCTAGGACCCCCCCATCTCTGGGCTGGTCCATAGATTGTCACCAGGTCTCCCCTCTGGGTAGCAGGTGAGCTCCGCAGCGTCCTCCCTATCGGGACTGAACGCTTTCCCAACGTACTGTCGTATCAAAACCTTTTTACAGGGTTATTGCGACTCCCCGAAAAATATAACCGTTTCTGAACAGGTAAGTGAGGGCCAGGGGACACGTTGGAAGACTGTGTCTCGGGGCGTTGTAGGTGCGCTTGCTCTACTGCGTGGCACACCCTTCGCCAGGGGCGCAGTAAGGTTCTTTCGTTGTGGCGTTTTCCATAGATTTCCCCATAGTGGAAGTTTCCACATAGCATTGGAGTTCCCCATCCGAAGGGGAACGCTACGGTTACTAAAGTAACCCTTCGTTCCCCGAGGGGGGGAACGGAAATGCTATGTTCCTTCGCCACAACGATTGTCCCTTAGCTGTTGAGCGTGAAAGTCTCTTCAGCTAGAAAAGGATGTCGAGCATGGCACTGGCTGCGTCTTTATAGCATGACTGATTGTCATTGACGCCAGCTGTGCACGCTGACGCTGCCAACTCATTGGCATTTCATTGGCCCGTTTTTATACTCTTTCAGATGATTGGATTCTGACGAAATCCCCATAGTGGAAGTTTCCACATAGCATTTCCGTTCCCCCCCTCGGGGAACGAAGGGTTACTTTAGTAACCGTAGCGTTTCTTCTGCCACACAAAATATTTGTGTGGGGGTCAGATCATTCAAGTAAGCTCTTGATCTTTAATCTTTTATTCACAATTCTCAACACAGTGAAAATAAAAATGGCAACTTTTTTTCTGTCCAAATTAATGTTGCAGATATTTAGCAACGGATTATGGTGGTCAAGGGCAGCGCGGTGGCTTAGTGGTTAGCACTGTTGCCTTACTGCAAGAATGTTGCTGGTTCTAGTCCCGGCTGGGCCAGTTGGAATTTCTGTGTGGAGTTTGCATGTTCTCCCCGAGTTCGTGTGGGTTTCCTTTGGGTGCTTCGGTTTCCCCCACAGTCCAAAGACTTGCGCTATAAGTGAATTGGAGAAAGTGAATTAGATGTAGTGTATGAGTGTGTTTGAATGTGAGAGTGTATGGGTGTTTCCCAGTACTGGGTTGCGGGTGGAAAGGCATCCGCTGCGTGAATCATATGCTAGAATAGTTAGCAGTTCATTCCGCTGTGGCGACCCCTAATGAATAAAGGATTAAGCCGAAGGAAAATTAATGAATGTGATGGTCAACAATCATTTTCTTTACACAAACAACAGATTCAGTTTAGCAAACGCTACAATAAACATGTTGTGTTTTTATAAAGTAAGAGGGCTTGGTAATGCTCTGAGAATGAACATACAGAGATTTCAGCCTGGACAGACATTTATAAAGGTCAACGCAACTGTTCTGCCATTCTGTAAGTTTGGATTTTCCGGTATTTACCAATAGGTCGCAGAATGTTTTAGGGATCATGAAACTTTTGCAAGAGAACTGCCCTGAGACTGACCTACTAAGATTTTAGCCTTTAAGAATCTTCATAAAGGTCGGAACAAATGCACTTTGGGCCTTAAGAGTACATTTCCAATGGTTTAGTGAGTTTCCCTGAATCACTAAACTCCAAAAGAACTCTACACTCAAAATATTACTGCTGTTTGTTCAAACTACTTATTTAAAATGAGCCAAAACAACACAATTCTTTTAATTGTTTTTGTTTTTGAGGAGCACAACTTAATTGTTTTATGTTCAATCCACTTAAATTTGTAAAAACAAATAAGTTAACTTAATTGCTTCATGTTTACCCAACATAAATCAATTGTGTGGGACCCAGTGAGGAGATTAACATTTCCATTTTTCTGTACTTTCATAAAATTGAAGTAATAATATTTTAAACAAGTGGCTTCCTAAAATGTTCAAAAGGGGAGAAATTATACAGTCTCTGAGGGATAATAAAACTATTAATGAGACTTTGAGATTCAGAGAAGCTCATAAAATCACTGAGATAATTAAATGTCGTTCTTCATTTTTGAATTTGTCCTCCATCTTAATTGCCCTCACAGTATTTTTCCTCATTCCTGTGTTCCTTTCCTTTATCATCCTTGTTCTCTCTGCACTGCATCAGTATCAGGGTGGTGGATTTAGCGATAAAGAGATGCTGGAAGCTTTCATTGCATGTCTCTCAGCAAACTGTCTTTATTATACAAGAAATGCTTGCTTTAATATCCTCTCTCATCTCTTGTACACCTTGTCTTATTATGGTTATTATTATGATTTGACAGTGCTGATGGTGAAGGCACCGATTTATTAAAAAGCCATTTATTGATGTAGGTGCATGTTCTTCAGGTCTCATTTAACCAATATGATTGCTTGTGCTTTGTCTCAGTTTAGTGCATTAGTGTACAATTTTATCCCCGGTTAAGTCCTTGTTAAACAAATAATATGATTTGTGAGCAAATTGGGGTTTTAATTTAGCATTAAATACAAACTATTGTCTTGTTATTGGATTTTCACTCAAAAAAATCAAAGTTAATATAGTAAGTATGTTTTTTATAACACTATCAATGAGAAATCTCTGATTTACCACAATGAGAAACCTCTGATTTACAAAACCCCTGATTTCACACAGCTGTTGTTGGCTGAAGAATTATTAAGTACTTTAATGTGCATTTCTTCTTCCAGTGTCAGTAATTGCGAATATAATTTCATGTAGATTTTTTCATTCTACACAAAATGACTGTTTGTTTATACATCCTCAAGGCAACTGACTGTACAGAATATAGCTGAATACAATTATTATTATGAAATATTGTTATACACCATAAATAAAATTGATTACTCTTTCTCTTTTATTCTCTTTTCTTCATTATATATACATATATTAAAGGCAGTGTTGTAAAGTAACAAATTACAAATACTCAAACTACTGTAATTGAGTAGTTTTTCTCAGAAATTGTAATTTACTAAATAGTTTTATTTAAATGCATATTTACTAAAATAGTTTTACTAAATATGTATTTTTACTCTCCCTTTCTACTTTTTAGTGCTGTATCAGTACTTTTACTCTACACTACCTTCCTTTTACAGCCACTACTTTATTTTGTCCTGTCTATAAGGATCAAAAAAAATCTGTCCTGTGATTCCTGTCCAATCAAATCGCACATAGAAGGTAAATCGCATCATAATGAACTACCTTAAGACATTAGTGCTTTATAATTGTAGCAAAATGTTTGTAAGTGTTAAGTGTCCAAGAAGATGTCCAAAATCTTTACATGCATTGACCCAGAGACTGTTTAGATGCATGTCACTGATAAGATGATATCGGATGTTTACTGAATGATGACCAATTGTCTTAAATTGCCAATGTCTTAAACACCCAGCAGGCACAAGACGTCAACAGATTGACGTTGTACCCCAATGTCATTGAGACGTTGCATTTTGTTTGGAAATGAAAATTGAGTTGACTTCAGAACCCAACGTCGGGCCAACGTCAATGTTCAACAGCCAACCTAAAATCAACCAAATATCAACATCTAATGATGTTACAGCTTGACGTTGTGTGGATGTTACCGCTATGATGTCTATCAGATGTTGGATTTTGGTTGCCATTCCAGCGTAATCTACTTTTTACTCATACTTTAAGTAATAACAGATATTTTTACTTTACTTGCACTACATTTTTAGGCAAGTAATGGTTCTTTACTTATGTACAATTTTTCAGTACACTTTCCACCACTCATTAAAGGCAAAATTATTATCCATTTTTTCAAATATTATGCAAAATTATTATCCAGTAAAGGCAAATTATTAATAATTTTTCAAATATTTCCCAAGTTCTGTTTTTAACAAATTTTTTTACAAAACTATTTTAACAACTCATTTCTTCGAACTAGTTACTTTTGTCTTTGTGATGATGACAGTACATAATATTTTAGTTATTTTGGAAAATGTTATTATTCAGCTTAAACTGCAGTTTAAAGGTATTGACTAGGTTAATTAGGTTAAGTTAGGTTAATTAGGCAAATCATTGGACAACAGTGGTTGTTCTTTAGCCAACCAGGAAAAAAAAATTTAATCTTAAAAATATTGACCCTTATAAATAGTTTTTAAATATTTTATTTCAGCCAGAAGAAAAAAAATATCATAGGAAATACTGTGAAAATAAACAAAAAAATATGAAAAATTCTGCTCTGTTAAACATCATTTGGGAAATATTTAAAAAATAATAAAATAATTCACAACTGTAATAATAATAATAATTAATTAATAAGTAATAATAATTCTATAATATAAGATTCTTCAGCTGTATTTAAACAGCAAGTTCATTTTGCTATATTAATATAGTATTCTGATGTCTTCATATGTGAACATGTGCAAGTACATACAGTACATACATTAGCTTATAATATTCAATTCAATCTAGCAAGTGCTGAATGGCATCTTTTTTGGTGATTGCAAATAATGATCACTTCTGTTCTCTGACTTCTTCTTCTTACAGCATGTCAAAATGGCTTACATTGTCTTTTTTTTTTACATATTAAATAAAAGCTCAAACACCAGTAAATTATCTACAGCAAACCTGAGTAAATGACATTGTGTGATCAATTGAAATACTCTCTTCCCATAAATTTTACATCTCAAAGGGAAACTCAAATTTAAGCAATAAAGTTAGCCGCTGTGTGGTCCACAAATGTTTATGAGCTCAATTTACCATTTATCATGTCCATTTCTATTGGATCAGCTATATTGTGTTTGCTATAGTTTGCCAGGAAACAGTGATGTGACCACACATCTACAGTATGTGTCAGACTATGTAACTCGCATTGAAAAGTGTTACCAATTTATTTGCAAAAAAACTAAATAAAAACTTATGTTAAAAGATGTTATATTAAAAAAAATACCAAATAATATATTACAAATGATTAAAATAACAACATCAATAACTTTTAAATTTCCCCAGATTATCCTATTTCTGCTTTATTTAATTTTCTGCAAAAATAATTGCATCTTATATATCATGTTGATATAAAATTCTGCTGAAATATTGTAGTCCATACACTCGCCTGTTTAGACTCTCCAAGACAATCACCAAGCCTTACATGCCAAAAGGCAGTCAATCAGTACATTTATATTCATATCATGAATCTCCTGCAGTATCTCTCATGTTTGACTGCAAGAGAAGGTCACAGTTCAAATGCGTCTGAATCATCAGAGGTCTCGGTCATTAGACTTGACTCCTGTACGAGAGTCATGTGAAACTGTCATACCAGTGGCTGTTGTTTTCAAAGGCCAGGAGAACATGCTCTCTCCAGTTCATCTTGAATTATATAGCCGCTGACAGGAAGGATATTATGAGCTTGAGGACAGTATGTTATGCAAGTGCCATCAGCCAGCCCAACTGTATTTAAACAAAGCATTGCACTGGATGTGGGGTTGTGGCTCAATGCTGAAGGTGATTGTGTGTTTACAGGAATAATGTTGCAAAGCTAGTCGGTGTCATGTCCGGATCCCACTGACCCCAAGTGTCTCACTTCCAACAAAGGCTCATTGGAAACATGTGTTTCAGCCTACATATGTGTGTTTGACTGCAGTTTCTAAATTAAAGCTATGTGGGAATATGACACCAACAACTTTTGTTTCTTTTCAAACTAATGATGTTTACAGGGACACATTATCTACAAATAAAGGCATATTTTCATGAAGTTTTTAATACAATCACCAAATAAATACCACAAATCATCTTAAAAGTGGTGTGGTCAGTTTTATCGTTAGCTCATTTCGTCCTATGGAGCGCTTAGGTTCGAGAAAAATGTAAAATATGTGCTTCAGCCTACATTTTTGTGTTTGACTGCAGTTTCTATGTAAAATGAAAGCAATATATCAAGGATATTTATCGTAAAGTTCTTCGAATAATCATTAAATAAATACCACAAAGGCTAGACTATGGCGCAGCGGGTAGCACATTTGCTTCACAGCAGTGGTGTAGTCCTAAAAAAAAGGTGGTGTACTATTACCCACCCAACCTGCACATGCTGTTTTATCATTTTACCTGAATGTTTCAGCGAGAAATCATTCATTTGACTTCGAAAAACTCACAAAATTTTCTCACAGCTGCTGTGGTTGTCAGGGGGCGGGGAATGGCGCAAAATATAAACAAAAATGCACCAATTGCAACAAATTAAGATGAGAGTTAAAAAAACATTTGGTATACAGTTAAGGGATGCAAATACACACAAATTAGGGAGATCTAATCAGCAAAACAAGTGAGTATACCGAGGGTATACGCAAGTATTGATCCTCAGAAGTCGTAATATCCAAACAGCTATTGGAAAAAAGTAGGCATACTGAGTATACGTGCGTATAGCCCTGACTACACCACTGCTTCAGAGCAGGAAGGTCGCTGGTTTAAGCCTTGGCAGGGTCAGTTGGATTTTCTGTGTGGAGTTTGCATGTTCTCCCTGTGTTTGTGTGGGTTTCCTCTGGGTGCTCCGGTTTCCCCCACAAATCCAAAGACATGTGGTATAGGTGAATTGAATAGGCTAAATTGGCCATAGTGTATGTGTGAATGAGTGTGTATGGATGTTTCCCAGTGATGGGCTGCGGCTGGAAGGGCATCTGCTGCGTAAAACATATGCTGGATAGGCTAGCGGTTCATTCCGATTTGGCAACCACAGATTAATAAAGTGACTAAGCCGAAAAGAAAATGAATGAATGAATAAATTAATACCACAAAACAACTTGATTGATTCAGTTTGATTGGTTGCTCATATTGTATTGCACAACCATTGTACTGTGATGCAGAGCTCTTAGGTTTGAGTTCGGTGAAGCACAGTTCCACAAAACAGGTAAAAGCTATGTAAAATCAGGGTTGTATTGTAATGTAATGTGTATTTATATAGCACATTTATTGTGTATGGCCATACACCCAAAGCACTTCACATTCATGAGGGGGGTCTCTCCACACCACCATCAGTGGACAATAGTGCCAGTCTGCTCACCACACACCAGCTAATATAGCCATTTCTGGGGATTGGGGATGATTGGTAGGCCATGATGGGTGAAGGCCACACTGAGGTTACACCCCTACTCTTTACGAGAAGTGTCATGGGATTTTAATGACCACAGAAAGTCAGGACCTCGGTTTAATGTGGCGCTCATTGACAGATGGCGCTCATTGACAGTATAGTGTCTCCTTCACTTTTTAGTGGGGCATTAGGACTCACACAGACTGCAGGCTGAGAGCCCCCTGCTGGCCTCACTAACACCACTTTCAACAGCAACCTAGTTTTCCCATGTAGTCTCCCATTCAGGTACTGACGAGGCTCAGCCCTGCTTAGCTTCAGTGAGTAACCAGTATTGGGTTGCAGGGTGACATGGCTGTGGCTTGAGCTATGTGGATGCATTTCAGTTTTACGTTTGCGTCTGAAAACACTATTGGTTGGGTTTAGGAAAGAGGAGGTCAGTCGACTGCAAGAACATCTGTATGACAAGCCCTGCCTTCCTGTGGACGTCTACAAGAAGGATTTGTAAACGATTTGTGTAACAAAACAAAGCCTAAGTAACGTTTTTCAGATGCACAAAAATGCAGACAGTGCCATCTAGTGGAATTTTTTCATCTGAAACCTGCAACAAAACGTAATCGGAGCAACATATTTTAGGTTTTGCAAAAAAATGTAGCCCGAGGCATGTATTTCTGATGAGTCTGGGCTGCTTACTTTATTGCCATTGACTGTCTACGATCCCCATTCTGAAATCCTTGTCATTAGCAACACCAGTGGTCATCGATTGAACTGCAGCCATCAAATGATGCTCTTTCATGTGATTGTGATATGCATATGTGAGACTAAAGTTTAATAATTTATTATAAACTATAATAATGTATTATGCCCTATTTTTCCTCTGTCCGTCACATTAAAATCAGTCTGCATGCTGTTATATAAAAAAATTAAATGCCAAATAAAGAGTATGAAAAATAAAGCAAAATAATAATAATAATAATAATAATAATAATTATTATTATTATTATTATTATTATTATTATTATTGCCCTATTAGTAATTAGTTATTGCACAAAAGGGATTTACTGTAGTAGAATTATTCAGTTAAAAAAACTCTGGAATCAATAGAAAGTTTATGAAAGTAGTTGGTTGTTAACAAAAATATATGCATTTTACTCGATTAAAGAATTGTTCAGTTCAATTCAATTCAAGTTTACTTGTATAATACTTTTCGCAATAATTATCATTCCAAAGACATAAAACTAAAGAGCAGTATATACAAAGAAAGAGTACTAAATAAGCTTATCATAATTGTCAATGATAAACGACATCCTTTATCATACACTTGCCAACTGTTACCATCAGGTCGTCGATATTGTGTTCCCAGATGCGTAAAACATAGGATATAATGATTATTAATACCTCAACCAATAAAGTTTTTAAATTCCTCCTCTATCAGGAGCAGTTGATGGTCGGTAGACTGGATGTTTGTTTAAAGGCACCATGTTTTTTTAAAGGATTTATTTATATAAATGCCAAATGTAAAATACCAGATGTCTCTGTGAGTGTATGCTACAAATGAAATTTCACTATGGGGACAATTAAAGTTAACTAACTAAATAAAGCAGCTTCACAAAAGGTGCACATCATTACTTTACAGTCAAAATCAGACTAGTTATACTCTATACCGTTAGGTGTGTTGTACAAAAAAACCTAGTTAACCTGCACTTATACAGTATAGTGTCCTTCCAAAGGAAATAATATATACATGCAATAATAATAACACTTGTTATATAATACTTGTTATATATGAAGTATATTTGTGTATTGGGCATCCCAAGGTGTAAATAGAGAACAAAGAAAATAATTAGCGTAATAATTAGATACTTTTTAAACTAGTTTTAAACTGAGAAAATGAGTCTGAGCTTCTGACATTATCAGGAAGGCTATTCTAGAGTTTAATGAAAAGCCTTCAGTGACCTTTGCTATTCTGGGTACTACCAGAAGCCCTAATTATAATTGGAGGTGTAACCAACATGCAAACTAGATAGTAAATGAAACAGAATATAATCAAAATGCAGCACAATTATACTGAGGTTTAGATAAGCTTGTCAATTAAGACTGCTCTGCTGTTGTCACATCACTCAAGGGCCAAAAGGCCATCGTGAAGTCGATGTGAGAAGAAGAAACTCAAGTAGGTCAGAAAGTGACATGGATTCATATAGATATTGACTGTTCATATTTAAGAAGGTGTCTGCTCTCTGAGATGTTCTGCCGGCTCTGTCAGCACCACTGAATTTGACCCTAATGCGATTAGACAAGTCTGCAATCATAGACGCCTTTTCTAATGATGTGACTGGACAAAGCATTGGCAGAGAGGATTTTGCGGATGATTTGATTGGTCAGTGACAAATGCACATCGCGGAAAGTTAGCAAAGGTCGCATATTGGGCCAGAATTAATAAAGCCGCATGGATTAGTGGGAATAGTTCATTACCAGCTCCTGAGAATGAGATTTCGGGAGCAGATGAGTTCAGTGATAAGCGTGGAAAATGTGCATGACACTGAGAAATATCTTATTATATTCTCCAATTTTTTTGTATGTATATTTAATGGGTTATCTTGAAATCTGGTTACATCCAATTCAATATTCTTAAGTCTCTAAGGGAAAAGGTGACCTGATTTTACTTTAGTTTACTAATTTGTTTCCTCTAAAGTCTAACTAAGTATCTATTTTTACATGAAGCGAGGTTGTTTCTATGGCAACCACTTGAGATATATAACCACTCTCTTCATCCAGCTGGTTTGACGAGGGCATCATCAATGTACAGCATAACTTTCATAAGACTTTTGTTGGCAGGAACAGAAACAAGCACTAGATACAGTATATTCAAAGATGAGTATGTACTGATGACAGCATCTGTCATATATCTTCAGCATATTAGCAATTCAACAATCATGAACTGTTATACAAAACATTTTAGATAATACTTTTTTCTTGATATATGCTATGCTTTCTGTGCACAATTATAGTTCAGCACATTTACAAGATTTTTATTTGTTGTGTTTTTGAATGGTTTAGTCAATAAAAGGCCAAGGACATCACATTACCTTGTTTTGAATTTTACTATCAAGCTCTTACTTCTATAGCTGTAAACAAAAACACATCTTGTCTTTTTGTTTCTCTGTTTATTTAAGCTTTTACTTCCATCTGCTAGCATTAAATTGGTCAGGGGTGACTGAATTATGTCATTACAGAAGCTTTTAGGTTTTTTTTTGTACTTTCTATTCACCAAAATAATCCTAATAAACAATTCTTTTTTAAGTCGTTAATGCTATTTGTAGCACTAAATCAGCATGTTAGAATGATTTCTGAAAGGGCATGTGAGACAGAGTGATGGAATAAATAGATTTTTTTAGAAAACATTTTAAATGGAAATATAAAGTAAAAGGTCTTAACATTAATAAGTAAAAGTAAACTAATAGAAGTACTCTTCTCTTTTTTTTCAGTATGATGTCATATTTTCAACTAAAGCTGCGGTCACACTGCACTTTCCGCTCCATAGATTTCCATTCATACTCATGCGCTAGATCGGAAATGCAAGCTCATACGACAAGTTTAGCAGTTTGCTGCTTTGCAAAGTTCAAGCTTGTTGAACTCTAACCTGCGAAATCACTGGTGTGAGACCAGTCGTACATCAAAACATGACCTCTGTACAGAAATTTAAAATATGGAGCAATCGCTCATTTTTTTAAATGTATAATCTTGTTTAGTCCCGCCCCTTCTCACCCCATCATATGACAGAATTTCATATCTTCACACTATAGTGTGATCATGGCTTAAAACGAGATATTGAGTTGAGGGTAGGTTTCCCAGTGATGGGTTGCAGCTGCATAAAACATAAGCTAGATAAGTTGGTGATTCATTCTGCTGTGGCGACCCCAGATTATTAAAAGGACTAAGCCGAAAATAAAATGAATGAATGAATGAATGAATGAATGAATGAATGAGTTGGGGGCAGGGTCTTATTTTTGAGTTGCTCCTCTAATTCCTCAAAATGATCCGAAAATTATTCATGCAATTTCTTAAGCACCAAATCAGCATATTGAAATGATTTCTAAAGGGTCGTTTGAGACATAAATAAATGTATTGTTTTTAATGTTTGAGACAACAAATCCTTTTTATAAATTATTTATTATTAAACTCAGAATTGAACAAGAATTTGCTGTGGCCTTTTATTTCAGTATTGTATTATGACTCATTTCCAAATTTACAGAATATTGAGTAGGGGGCGGGGTTTATTTTTGTGCTCCTCCTCTCACCTTTTACTCAGCAATTTAATGCTTGGAGGGGCATGGCTAGACATGTTTGACCCAAGCTGTCAAACATCAGAGAATAATAAATGCCCTAATGTTAGATACAATTTGAACAGTCAGATGCTTCTACTGCAAATTCTAGTGTAGAGCTGTATTTTAATTTTTTCCGGAGCACATTATATAAATTATTTTTTTTATGTTTATATGTAAAAAAACAAACAAACAAAAACAATAAACAAAAAAAAAACACAGTATTGTTTTCACATACACATATCTCATGGGCAGGAAGCAAAAGTGCTGATCCAAGACCTGTCTGGAGATTTAATTAACAACTTCACCCAGCTACAAACTATTTGAGAAGATGCTTCGAAACTGCTGATCCAACCGCTGTTATGTAATATAGTATCTTCAGAATGGGGTTTTGATTTAATGGAAGAGTATATTTATTAGGGGGACACGTGCGGCTTCTGCTGTATCGATCTGTGGTATTGAGAAATAAATTTGCACACACATACACAGGCTGAAATCTGACATCCAAGAAGGTTACAGAGATGCTCACGTATCGACCCAATTTATGGCTCTGGAAAATAACCTGTCCTACACACTGCCACAAAACACTGGCTGGCGTTTAATGGTCTGTGTGTGTGTGTCTGGCCTCAGGCTGTGGACATTTTCCTTCTTGTCTTTGTTTGTTTTCCCGTATGCTTGCTTGAGGATCTATTTACTGCTTGCAGGCGGCTGTTTAAGTCCATAGATAAGAGTGCAAGCCTCATTTCACTCAGTTTCTTAATGTTTTATCAAGAAATCACAGGGAAGATTTCATGGCTTTGTAAAAACAGCTTGCTCATTGAGCCTAATGCCAAAATTCAAGGCAGTAAAATGGAACTTTTCTACAAAACTTTGTGACATGAACTTTAAGAATGTTGCTTTGATGCATGCAGTAAAGCATCTGAATGCAGTGTTGCTGAAATATCCTGTCTTCCCAGAAATAAGTATATCATTAAATATTCAATTACCTATAGAGCTCTCTTCTGTTTGTTCTAGACCATTAGATTTAATGCTATGAAGCCGCTCTGAATCTTTTCCTTAGGATGTGCCTTGATGCAAATGGCAGTTTATGGTCAACAGATGGTAAACTAGGTGAAAGTGTCTTATATTGTTGTACGATTTAAAGCAGTTAACCAGTTACATGCTGTGCTACATCTATTATGCAAATATTTTTTCAGTACTGTGTAATATATACAGGTACATGAAAGAAAACAAAGTACAGTATACATTGAGCTTTGGGGTCCAGTCATATTTGCCTTTCTTTCTTTCTTTCTTTCTTTCTTTCTTTCTTTCTTCTTTCTTTCTTTCTTTCTTTTCTTTCTTTCTTTCTTTCTTTCTTTCTTTCTTTCTTTCTTTCTTTCTTTCTTTCTTTCTTTCTTTCTTTCTTTCTTTCTTTCTTTCTTTCTTTCTTTCTTTCTTTCAATTATTTTTAGGGGTTTTCACCTTTATTGGAATAGGACAGTGGAGATTTTACAGACAGGAAAGTGTGGGGAGCAGAGATAGGGGAAGGATCGGTAAAGGACTTCGAGCCGGCAATCGAACTCGAGTCGCTGTGAGCACCTTGGTGCTGTGTGGACGCACTAACATTTCTTTCTTTCTTTCTTTCTTTCTTTCTTTCTTTCTTTCTTTCTTTCTTTCTTTCTTTCTTTCTTTCTTTCTTTCTTTCTTTCTTTCTTTCTTTCTTTCTTTCTTTCTTTCTTTCTTTCTTTCTTTCTTTCTTTCTTTCTTTCTTTCTTTCTTGCTGAATAACTACTGAGAGATTTCAGTGGTTTGTCTGGGCATTCACTGCATTTCTACACCTCCCTTTCTTCATGTGTTCAATACCTTTTCCCTGCATGATTTCACTTTATTATGCATAAATTCAATTGTAAACTAATTAGATTTGTATTCTTAGCATATATGGATTTCTTTGGTTGTTACCAACATCCGGGGACGATTCCAAGTCAACAGCACCTTTAGAAATATGTTGTTAGAGAAAAATGGTGACATGTTCAATGCTTATTTTCCCCCTGAATTTTACGTATTGTCAGAAACTTGGCTAATTCCAACAATTTTATCTGTCATTGGATAGTGAGCAAGTCAAACTAAAATGCATGAATGACATTGTAGAAATTCATAAGAATTAGCCACTAAATCTACAAGTTTGGCATTTCTGTGAGACTGCGTTGGAAATTCCTAGTCATGTGGAGTCCACACATTCATAATAATTTTACCATGTCTAAAGTCAACCTCAAAATGCATTTTTGTTAACACCCAACAGTGTTAAAGCGTTTTACAATTCTATTATACACTCTAAAATAACCTTTGCTCCTTGTTCAAACTACTTATTTATGATGAGCTGAAACACAATTCTTGAGATTTTTTTAGAACAGCTTAATTGTTTTATATTTCAATCCACTTAAACTAGTTAAGATTTGTGTTGGGACAATATGAATGAATTGTGTGGAACCCTGCATATTTGTTTCCCTTTGCCAACATGTAACACTGAAAGTCAATCTTTAAAATCTAGCTTTTTAGGAAATGTCAAAATGTACTGTATGTGTTTTTCTTCATAATGTTGTGATGCCCAAAAATATATTGATATTAATTCATATAGACCATTTCAATGTGGTCATGTCATTGGCCCATGAACATTTATTGCTTGTAGCTGTAAAAAGAGGCAATTCAATCAGCTATCATAACATTATTATCAATATGTGACTCTTTTTGGATTCTCAGAAGCTATAGAAAGTAATGTAAATGTAAAAAAGGAAATACGTTGAGACCATTGTTTCAGAATAAAATATCAGCATTGAAAAAGCGTGGACAGATATTTTTGGGGTTAACTTTACTGTACATTGTAAGAGTTTCCTTTTCAGATGCAAAATTAATGGGAAGACACTAAACTTTGCAGTAATTTTTTTTATTGTTTTTGTGTCATTATTAAACACCCAGAAAACAGCATAGCCAATTTATTTTGTAAGTATATAAAACTTACCTGATTATCTGCTTATTTGTGACAAAAATTGCCCTGCTCTTGGTAAATTGCATTAGTAATTACAGAAATTATCTGCAAAATCTGCACATTGTCATGCACAGAACTTTGTACTAATATCAGCAATATTTCAGGCTAACATATTTCATAGAATTGCGACCTTACACAATTTGCCCTGTCTCGTAAGTCTTATCCATTAAATTATAATATAAGATATTTATTAATTTTCAACCATATATGAAAATAACCATGAAGATGATGACTAACCTAATATTAACAGCCATCATTTTAATATTGGCTTTACCCTATTTTATTCCTCTCTTTCTCTCTGTTGCTCTATCTCTCTTCTCACTATCCAACTCACGATGCAATTTATCTTTCTATAATTTCCTCTGTCACTTCCTCCCATTCTCTCTTTTCATCCTGCTGCCCTTGTCTATTGGTCTGTGCTCAGTCACACCGTATGACACAGAGTAAGTTGTTGTGGCTCTGTAATTGCTGAGCTTTTGGAGTAAATGGGGTTGATTTTATTGGCTGTCTTCTTTGTCATCAGTTTGGCCGCTCTTCAGCGTCTGGCTTCTGTTCTGTCTGTGGATGGACAAGTTGAAGCCAAGAGCTGTGCTAAATGAACCGCTCCATTGATTCTTACACCTTTTAGTTTGGGGTCATTTGTATGTTATTGCATTTCTTAATCTTTCTGGAATATAATTGCTTTCATTAATATTACCGTTAGGTTCCTAATTTAGTGAAATAATTGTGCCTGAGACTCTTTACTCAACTATACAGTACAGTCATAATGGTGGAAAGGGCAAATTAAAGTGATATTTTTCCAGCTTTTATTGGTACACTAGCATTTAGGTGACACATTTATAAAGTCACAAAACTAAATTAATTTTCCCAACCAAGAACTAACCAGGGGTGCAAAACTATTGTCATGGATGGGCAAAAATACATTGAAATGTAATTTAAAATAAAATACCAAATACCTCAATTTTACATGTATCAAAATAAACTACAAAATACAGCAGCCACAACAAGTAATAAAATACTGCATTTTGAAAATACTACAAAATACTTTTTACATGGAAGTATATATTTATCGCAAACCTTCTATCAATATGCCTATTCGATCAATGTCTAACTTAGTGAAGTAAACAATGTTTGATAACATCAGTTTCTTTTTTCTGAGAAAGTTTAAGTCAGCCACTGTAGGACTTGTTTTTGTGTTGTTTGTCTTATTATCTTGGCATCTACATCAGCAATTCATCCAAAACTACTATTATATGTGCAGTTTACTCATTCCCCCAATATTTTTTCAGTTCTTCTTTAACCGAGTCTCAGTTTACTCCCTTAGTAAACACCAGTACACAATCTTTAGGCTTTTGTTTTTCTAAAGTCCATCTGAACTTTCACCTGCAGCACTGAGACTGAGAATGATTATGTGCTGAAGGCCCCAAATCCTGTTCTAAAGGACTGATATTTTTTTCCATCTCATTTCTTAAGCAAAGCCGCATAACTTCCATCCATACTACAAGCATTGACCACCTTCGTAATCAATTTTCTGTTCTGACCTCAAGCTTAGGCAAATAACTGAGAAAGCATCAATCCGAGGCCACATTTTTAAGATGTCATCATCTAGTAGACTTCTTCCTAAGTATTTTGCAGTATTTTAAAAATGCAAAAGTACAAGACCCTTATTTTGATATAAAATACTAATCCATTTTCATAAACCCTATCAATTACAAATTACAAAATACTATTGTGTATTTAAAATATGTGTTTGAAATACTTGTATCATAAATACTGGCCATCCCTGACTATTGTAAGCCAACTAGCAATTTCCGTTTTTACCAAGATTGTTCAGCGGTTGGTGTTTTCCAAATCCATTTTTTTAATCTTTGTCACATTTTATGCAATTTGCTTTCAAAGTTGTTAGTATTTTTGATCACAGTTTAGTTTAATGATCTTTAGATTAAAATTGTGAAAACTGTTGAAACTTACATAACATTTATGCCATTTGAAATGCAGCTGTGACTACAAGAGGAAGATTTACAAGTGAATATCATTATATTAATTTATATACATATTATATTTAAATAAATTAAAAATAGTTATCTGTATATACCCTACCGGTCAAAAGTGTAGGGTCATTTTTTTCATGTTTTTTTAAAAGAAAATTATTCTGTTTATCAAGGCACCATTTATTAAGTGTAAAAATTATTTTTTTTAGTTATTATTAACTGCTTTCTTATTGTATGTAGTTTCAAATGAAATTATTATTCCAGTCATTATTGTCTTTATTACTATTAGCATTAATAATAATATTACTACTACTACTACTACTACTACTACTACTAATAATAATAATAATAATAATAACAATTAACTAATAATAATAATAATGATGATAATGATGATGATAATAATAATAATAATAATAATAATAATTAATAATAGAGGGATTTCTGAAGGATCATGTGACTCTAAAGACTGGAGTAATGAAGCTGAAAATTCATCCTTAAAATCACTGGAACAAATGATTAAATTCAATGATAAACTACTTTTGAACAGTTAATTTATAGTGCAATAACATCTCACTATTTTACTATTTATACTGTACTTTTGATTAAATAAATACAGCCTTGGTCAGCAGGAGAAGCTCGTTTAAAACATTTCAAAATCCCACTGACCCCAAACTTTTGACCGGTAGTGTATATATATATATGCAACTCTTCTGTATCAATTTGATTGTCAAAATTGAATTAAATTAAATTAAAATCCTTATTAAGTCATAGCCTATATATATATGTGTATACTGTATATGTGTGTATGCAAATGACTTAATAGTCATTTTCATTTATTTATTGCCTAAAAACATTAACTTTGTTTTCAGAAATCACTTTTTTACAAAATTGCAGGTCTAATGTTAAATATATTATATTTTTTATTATACATATATTATTTTATATAATTTTATATGTTGTTAAAAATACTAGAATTGATTATGGAATATTAGAGGTAATATATGTGTCAGTTACATCTTTATTAAGAATCCATGGGGAAAAAAGGAATGAGGCAAGCACATAAACGTTTATTACCTGAACTCATAATATATAAAAAGAAAATCCATGATGTGCGTGTGTGTTGCAGCAAAATGATGTTAATGTTAATCGTTAATGCAGATATTTTCTAAAGAAGTTACTCCACTAGCTTTAAAACGTCAATATGGATGTTTTACATTTCAATTAACATTGTATAAATGATGGACCTGTGGCAATAATGGTTTCAGGAAACACTTGCCACTATAGTTTATTTCAGAAACGCTATAGCATACTGCAGTTCAGTCATGAGTTACCTTGTTGTTTGGGAAACTCACTGCATTCTGACCCTGCTAACTTCTGAGATCAGACAAGATTAGGCTGCTCAGAGTTGTATGGCTGTAAGCTCCAAATCTGGTTTCATGGGGTTTTTAAGAAAAAAGAAAGAGAACCAAAAACTATTCAAGAGACGGTGAGAAACACAAGAGGAAATTGAAAGTGCTAAGGAAACATGCAAATTTCTAAAAAGCTGAAAATGGCTTCTGGAGGAAACACATTTATAATCACTTGAATTCGGAGCATTATCATGCAAAGGTCAGATTGTCAACCTCCTCCACAAAGACAGCAGCTTCACTCACTCCCATGTCTTTCAGAGCCCATTAGCCTCAATGTTTTACATGCACTTCTACTGAAGACACAACAGTCTGATAGAGTCGTAAAAGCCCTCAGCGTGACTTTCAGAAAAAAGCACACACTGCCAGGCCAAGAATAAAATTAATGCTAGCCGAACATTACTGTGCCTTTGAATTGTTACATTAGTCTTTGGAATGCAACAATTCAAATATGAAATTGATATGACTTTGAGTGCAAGTCAGATTTATGATATCTTCATGGTACCAAATGTTTTATGTTCATTTGGAAGCTGTAAACTGTTGTTGAATAAGGTAAAATTATGATAAAAGTGAACGTTTCCCAGTTTTCTACAAACCTAATAGCCTTTTTGAAAGGACATTAGAGTAAGTTGTACTTTTAGGTAAAATACTGGTATTATATTTTACAGGAAAAAAAAAATATATATAATATCTTGTGAAACATACTGAAATCTGGCTATGATTACAAAATAGTGTCTTAAATGATACATTAAACCAAAACCTGCACAAAGCACCAGACATAAGGATTAAGAGAAACATGAATTTATGTATAGTGTATTTCATACTAGTCGCTACTTTCAGTTCTACTTTAAATAATTAATGTTTTTTGCTTAATAATATGTAAATAAGTTGTTTAAGGTAAATGACACCATAATTTATGTTTGTGTTATACGTATATTAGCATTCTTATTTGTTGTTTTTGTTACTTATCTATGTTTTTTTCTTTCAAAAATGGAATTTAGCAACTCAGCCTTTATAATAATAAGAAAAACGTAACCCCTTACGAAACTTTATATGCCGATGGCCAAAAGACATCAGGATGCTGAGCCGGTATTGCGACCCTCCGCCCCACAAAAATATACACTTAGGCCCTGTTTACACTAATACGTCTTAGTTTTAAAATGGCATTTTAGTGGCGATCCACGTCCACACTGGTGTTTCATTTAGTATTTCTGAACAGCTCTCTGTCCACACTATACTGCTGAAAACACACATCACGTGACCACACAGACACACACTGCCATGAACTCATCTAAGCTCCAGGCAGTCAGTGTGTGCTTTGAGCACAAAACCACAGAGAGCAGTGCACGTGGAACAGTTTATCAAGGATGTACCGATGGATCGTGTCTCAATATAGTTGTTAAACATGATAATTTATTCATCGTGTCTCTATTTAACGACTCTTCAGTCTCTTGAATCTATCAGGTAACGTGTCACAGCGTAACTGATTCAATCTTTTGCTTTCATGCTTATACTTAGTAATTTTAGCGAAAACCTCAGATGCTGTTGGTTGGTTCCTGTTGGTTGTGCACCTTTTTTACCAACAAAGTTTGTTGACACCATTATAACGACACAGATCACTCTGCCTATTCATGCCAGAGTCCCGCCGAAAAAGTGATTGACGGGTGGTAATTTGTGTGTAACTTCTCTTTATTTATTTATGATTTGGTTACGGCTTAAACAAAGACCATGCAGGTCAGGTAGTTGAAACGGTAGGCTACAAATAATTAATTTATTATGACTGAAATTCATAAATAATTAATTCACTGTCCTTCTACGACGATGATGCCATCATCCATCGTGATTTTTCACATTAGACATTGTACGATCCCAAATTGGTCGACATCGCCTGAACCCTAGTCGATTGCTGTAGCAAAGCAAAGCTTTACGACTCAGACAAGTGTCCTTGTTGCAAATTAATAAATAAATCTTGCTCAGTAATATTATCAAATCAGATATATTTATAGTTACCAGGGTCCTCATGTACAAAGACTTGCGTTGAATTCATACTAAAACATTGCGTACGACAAAGCTGTAAATGTGCATACGCAGTAAAAAATTCAGATGTATGAAACACTGCGTACTGTATAAATATGGTAATGACTCTACTTTGGCAAAGCCAAATGAAAAAGCAATGGCAAAAGCAAGCAAAAAGAGAAACTTCACAGAATGTGAATTGGAAGTACTCCTATCGGAGGTAGACTGGAGAAAAACTTTGTTATTTGCAAGTTTGTCCTCCGGAATTAATAACAAAAGAAAAAAAATAGAGTGGGAGAGTTTAGCTGACGCAATTAATGCAGTGGGGTCTGAAAATCACACCGTAAGTGAATTAGAAAAGAAATGGTCCCATATAAAGGTGCAGGTTAAGAGTAGAACAGCGGTGCACCGTCAAAGTGTGGACCGAACAGGCAGGAGAACAGGGGATGCTGAACTAACACCCTTTCAGGAGAGAGTTGCCTCAATTGTGGACTTTACTGTCTAGAGTTGTATTCGTGTCTGTGGGCAGGGCCGGATTAACCAATGGGCATTATGGGCACAGGCCCGTGCACACTTGGGACCCCTGCGAGGGGGGGGGGGGACGCTGATGTTGTAGTGTCTATCTACAGCAGCGTGAGTGGTGTAGCTTGTAAAGCGCATGGCAACATGTTTGACACGATCAATCATGAACCTGGTTCGAATCCAGCGTTTGATGAACTCATTCTTCTTTTTCCCCCACTACATATCAAATTTTGCCTACTCTTCATCACGAGGAAGACAAGTAGGAATCATTAATATGTGTGTGTATTATGGAAGACTCAGATTCATAGAACTGAACTGGATTGCAGAGGTGTTCTATTCAAATCATATGCATTATAAGTTTGTAGAAGTTATACATAAAAATACCCTTAAATATAAATTTTACTACTGCTTCGGTGAACCTGAACAAGTATATTAAAATCTATTAATTTTCCCTAGTTGTAATAGTACTTTTTTTTTTTCAAAGTGTGCTTTAAATGCTTTAAAATTAAGTTAAATCTTTGTAGACTAGAAATATATGTACTGTATATCATTTATTTTAAAAATGCAGGCAGTACATTATAGATTAATTCTATTATAAAATATGATATTAATCTTATTTTTTTAATTCAACTATAGGAGTGCGGCCAGATTGGGGGGCTTCAAGACATTGTGCCCAGGGGCCTCTGAATTCGTAATCCGGGCCTGTCTGTGGGACACACAGATGTATTAGAGGAACACTTTTTTAGGGCAGTATAGCAGCACCCCTCCGCTCTTATCAAGGCAGCGCCACTGGCATTTCAGCTGCCCGATCGCCCGCTCTACAACTGACCGAGTACCTGCCACCTTGGAGCCTCATCCCAACCATGCTGTTTGTGAGGACAAATTAATCATGGGTTGACCAAGGCCACCTAACTACAATATTTGTTAAGCGCATTTGAGCATCACATATTATTTGCACATTTATTGAATGCAAATGTTTCCGATTCCCATATGCAATTTCGTCTTCAGATGGCACCTTTATAGCAATGTGTGTGCGGTCGATCGCTCCGATTGCATTGGGAAAACCGGCGATCACTGAAAATTGCACTTTATGTTTGGCTGGTCAACTGCATGGTATAGAAACCTTATATACTTGCTAGACATGCGGATGATCCCGTCCCATACAGCTGGCATTGCACGGCTCTTAGATACTTTGTAGTGTGCAATTTAACATAATTGCCTCTAGGAGTCGCCAATGGAAATAAAACAAACACACACAAGAAATGGACATACGCCAGACATGAAGTTAACATAGACCAACGCACATTCTCACATTAATTTCATCGTTAGTAAATCCAAACGTGAGCGTGAAATCTGGCGTACGCAAAGTTTTTGTGCATACACAGCATTGATACATGAGGCCCCAGATCTGTAAATTATTATAGAAAATTTAAGCTTTTAAATTGTAGGAGCCATTTGTTTACTTTATTTAAAGGTCTATGTTTATGTTGACCTTACCATCAGTTTGTTCATTTGATATCAGTTCTTGTGTTCAGATTAACTATAATTTACAATACTTTACAACTCTACAATAAACAGCAACAAATAAAGACTTGTCGTTCAATGTACAATAACTAAGGAATGCTTCCGCAGACCCACGATGTGACTAATGTGGAATTTTAATTAAGGATGATTACAAAACAAATTAAATATAGTTTGTCATTGTCATTTTGTTTAGACTACAATATTATGGACTAAACAAAACCGTAGATGGTCCCACAAGTTGTAGGGTGACAGAAAATGGTTTTAATGTATCACTCTATGTAACAAAAACAAAACAGCGCTAAAATATGTATTCAGAATAATTAGACCTTCCCAACGATACATAGTTTGCCATGATTACATTAGGGTTTAATTGCAAAAAAAAAAGTGAGGTAAACTTAAGCATCCCAGTAAGCAAGACAGTGAAAGAGAATGCTACTTTACATAAATAATCCTACTGGATATTAAAACTTTTTGACAATTTCAGACTTGAATATTCATAAAAATAATACAAATTGACAATTTTATTCAATCTTTTAGCTGACTTAATAATTTTACTACATTCTGTGTGGGATGAATGTTGTAACGACTTTAATAAACAAGAACCTCACAGTGCACTTCACATAAAGCAAAGGCAACACTGAAATCTGAACAGAAAAGAGTGCTTACTGTAAATGCACAGGACATAAACAACAGAAACACTAGCAAAGAAACTAGCAATGCGAACTCAAACAGAAAAGTCAAATAAAAATAGAAGGGAAGTGTGTGTTGTTTTGTGATTATAGTGATTCAAATCTCCTTGGTAAGCAGTTTCAGTACAATGGCATGGGCTTATGCAAAATACCTTTTACAGTTCTCCTAGACACCATTTTATTGTCAACGCACTGAAAAGAAAATGGCATGATTTTTTCAGTTTTCGGTTACAGGGGGTGAACGGTCATGACTCAGATATGAGTCACTGACAGGAGAGCAGCTGTGCTTTCAGGGTACAAGTATTGAAACACTAAAGATTATGACATTCGTGCGGCTGCATGTCTGACCTCAGCACAGTGCCCTTAACAAAGCAGAAAAGTGCTCACTGAAAAACACAACTGAGCTAGTCAGCGAAACAGCAGGAGTTCTGTGACAATTAGTGCTACTGTTGTGCTATTACTGTCACATTAAAGGGATAGTTCACCCAAAAGTGAAACTTCTGTCATGGTTTACTCACCCTTTTGTTTGAAACAACATTTAAAAGTTTCTTTCTTTTGTTAAACACAAATTAAGATTTGAGAAAAAAATTGTAAACCTGTAACCGTTGACTTCCATCATATGGATTTTTTTTCTACTATGGAAGTCAATGGTTACAGGTTTTCAGCTTCAGTTTCAGTAAATAGTGAGTAAATTCTCATTTTTTTGATGAACTGTTCCTTTAGATTACTTATAATTTTACTTGCGTTAATTTATAAATAACTCAAAAGAAAAAATGTTTTAAATATCTGAAAATACTTTAAAAAGAATGATGTTACACTTCTTATTTTAATAAATGTCACCATGTGTCACAGCCAGGCCAGGTTCTCCCCACTCACAGGCTGTTTCTCAATATGCGTTCTTCAGCAATCTTGCGTCCTCGTGTTCTCGTGTAACGTCATCATCGACCACCAAAGTTCAGTTCCAAAACTCGAGACCGCAAGAACAGAGGATGCGTGAATCTTCCCGGATGTGTTCTTGGTATTGAGGATGCACCAATGCAGACTTGAGCACCGAACTTGCTCCGGAAGTCATTGCGACTGATAAAGGAGGTGGGAAGTGCAGCATTTTATACAGATTAATTATTAAAGTTCAGAGATATAACTTATTTATCTCAGGTGTTTCCCTAAATGAGATGGTGAAAGTCAACGTTACCATGAAATCTGAGTTCGTTCTTCCTAGGTGTTCTGGCAAGTCCAGTTTTCACAAGAATGCAAGTCAATTCTCTGTTTTCTTGGAATTGAGAAACAGCTTTAGTCACCACAATCACCCCAATCATAGTTACCTGAATTCTGATTAGCCCAGCATCTGCACGTCATCACCAGTCATCACCTCAGCCCCATAAAAACCAGCACCGTGCTCCATTCACTGTCCAGCCTCGTTGCTAACTAGAAGGACTGCACTCTCCTCACGGTCAATCGCAATTCCAAGTTTACTTACCTCTCTCATTTCCTATGATCTCCAGTGTCTGCGTATTTCCTTCTTAGTGTGGTTTCTCCTGGTCCCTGCTCTCATTGTTCGTTGATTTCCCCAAGTTCATCTATCAGTGTGCCTGGCTTCCATAACTCTTCCGGTCCATCCAATTCATCTGGTCTCCATATCCATCTTGCAAAGCATATCTGTTGTTGTTCTGTTTACACCCTGCCATCCATTACAATAAACTGTTAACATGCGTTTATCTCTGGTATCCGTCTCCTTCTGTGACACCATGGGCACCGGATTTAAGTGGAAAGTGATTCATTTTTCTTTTATGCCAAAAACCATTAAAATGGCTATAAAAAAAGTGATTTTATTTTTATTTTGTATTCAATTCAATTAATTTCACCTTTATTTCTATAGCGCTTTTACAATGTAGATTGTGTTAAAGCAGCTTTACATAGAAGATCATAGTAAATTGAAACAGTGTCAGTTCAGTTTTCAGAGTTTCAGTTCAGTTCAGTTCAGTTCAGTGTGGTTTAATATTCACTGCTTCGAGTCCAAACACTGAAGAGCAAATCCACAGATACTGCAGACATATACTGTACATTGCCAAGAACTTAATTTATACAAATAAAAAAGGTGATTTTTCTCAATATTGAGATTTTTCGAACCTTCAGATTCCAGATGTTCAAATAGTTGTCTTATTCTAACATACCATCAATGGAAACCTTATTTATTTAGTTGAAATTGAACCTTTGTGGATCATATTCTGAAATGTGGAAAATATAAAGCTGACAGGGATGGAGAAAACATTCCACAATCTGAGATAGAGGTGTTGAATATCATAGAACCAGATCCCAGTATTAAAAGTTTCTCCTATTAATATGTGGCCCTGAGAAGGTGATGTTCTAGGAATAGAGGAATTCACCACAGCATGTATATTATTATTAATTTATTGATTGATTTGTATTCATTTTATGGATGTTTTAATGGAGATTTTGCAGTGTTATGAATAAAATAGGGTGGCACGGTTGCTCAGTAGTTAGCACTCTCACCTCACAGCAAGAAGGTCACTGTGTCAGTTGGCATTTTTGCGTGGAGTTTGCATGTTCTCCCCATTTTCGCGTGGGTTTCCTCCAGGTGCTCCCAAAGACATGTGTAGTGGTGAATTGAATAAGCAAAATTGGCCATAGTGTACTGTAGGTGTGTGAATGAGTGTGTATGGGAGTTTCCCAGTACTGGGTGTAAAACATATGCTGGATAAGTTGGTGGTTCATTCCGCTGTGGTGACCCCAGATGAATAAAAAGACTAAGCCGAAGGAAAATGAATGAATGAATGAATGAATGAATAAATATGAAGTGTGGCATTATTCTTCTGAAAACACACATGATGGATAAATAACAAATGCAGCATGAAACAGTATCTGCTAAAAGTCTCCAATGTCTGCCATGTTATGTGTGTGCGAGAGTGAATCATTAAGAGGCAAATCATTGTGTTTGAGGGTGTATATGATTGTTTATTTGCAATAAAAAGAGCACGAATAATACAATAAACCATTTTCTCAGGGTTTGCGTTGAAGGTTATTGTATAGAATAACCTGGCGGAGTGAATAGATTGCTCATCTTTATCTAGCCATTAGCCACTGCTCTTCCATGCTCTTTGTTACACCTCTCTCTTAAAAACAAAGGAAGAACAAAACTCAGCTGATGTTTTCCATTGAATCTCTGTGAAACTCTACCTCTCATTTAGACAGAATCCTTTCAGCTTAGGTTTTGTTTGGGTAGGTTTTGAACACAATAATTCAGACCTCTTCATATAATGATTTAATGATCAGTTCAGAGACACAAGTCATACTTCAGTCCTGCAGTATAGACACTTGTACGATCTCTCTGTATGAAGCACATTTTATAAAAAAAGACAAAACAGTCTACTTGAAAACACAAGATTATTTGCTGCTTTAAATAACGCTGATTTCATTCTTTATTGTAGAGTAGACTGGCTTTTGGTTGTTGTTTGTTTTATTATGGCTCTTTCACTCGACTGTTTTATGTACTGTTTTGACATAGATGTAAATTTCCTTTGAAGCTATTTTGTTTTTTCAAGCTGAAGCTGAATGTTTTCCAGAACGGATCATCTTATTGGCACAGATGCTTGTTGTGGAGCCCTGAAAAACACCAGTTGCAATGATTTGAGTTGACGGAGGGGCCAATATAAATACATCTTCTGAACACACACATTTATGGGTGCTGAGAACACAAGTTGACCTCCAACACAACTGTGTGGTCAAATGCTGCTCCTTTGGTTTAAATCCTCATACAGTGTATTACATCATTTTAATATACTGTATGAGGATTTAAACCAAATAACTCCACTCCACTTTTTGGTTTCACATTCCACCATGGCTTTAGTAGGGGCAATGATATTAGACAACACCTGAAAATAGCCCCCAGCTAGGTAACTAGGTAACAGCGCTGCATAGTATGCTTATTGATTTTCACCGTAACTCTATTTCTAATGCTACTGCTGCTACTATAAACGATACTGTTGTTGAGGCAGTGAGTGAGTATAAATACCTGGGCACCATTCTGGATGATAAACTGAACTTTGAGGCCGACACTAATTTTATCAGTAAAAGGCAAATCAAAGACTGTTTTTTTTGAGGAAGTTAAAGGGATTAAATGTGGATAGGCCCTCTTCTTAGGACATTTTATTTTTCTTTTATTGAGTCTCTTTTAACTTTTGCAGTAATATGCTGGTATGGTAATTTCAACCCAGGCTCATTCTGAAAACGTACCTCCACGGACGTTTCTGGAGACCGCGAAATACGTCCCGGCGGCACGTTTTTCTGCAGTTTTTGTTTTTCGCGAATCCGCTGAGGTCGCCGTGTACGCTTTTCGAGATCTCAAATTTCCCTCGCGAGTTCCATTCGCGCCTGCTGTTCTCGTGTAAACCCACCAGAGGCCGCTGTTGACTCACTTTTGGACAGACTTTCTGACTGACTGAGCGAACGATCGGCTGACCCACCCTCCCACTTCCCTAAACCCTACCAATTTTATCGATTGACCCGCCCACCCACTTCCCTAAACCCAACCAGCACGTTTCTAAAGCAATCCAAAAAAATAAAAGCCCTCGTCTGCCTTTTTTTACCACATCCTCACCCTGCTATTCACTTGTTTGTTTTATATTTTGGATTCTGTTTTTGTCTTACCTGCTTTCTGGAACCGCTCTTCACCGGACTTGAACCCCCGTCTTCATGGTCAACTCCTCTCTGCATCTCAAATCCGCCGACGGACGTGGCGCGCTAACGGGACAAACTGGTTGCAGCCTGTATGCCGTCCATATGGAGGTAAGCGGTCAGCTGGTAAGCGCGAAAAAGAACGGCGTCACACCGCCCCGTAGCGTTCGTTTAAAGAAATGAAATGCTGCCATATGTAATTCGCTATCTCCAGAAACGTCCGCAGGGCTGCGTTTTCACAATGAGCCTGTGTTGGGTAATTTGAGGGTGATAAGTAAAAACAGACTTTCAAAAATTGTTCATCAATCTCAAAAGATTTTGGGCATAAATCCTAATAGTATTGGACAAGTGTATGAGGTGAGAGTCATAAAGAAGGCTATGTCCATTTTAGCAAATGAGAACCACCCACTTTATTTAAAGTTTTGCCTCCTGCCATCAGGCAGAAGATATACTTATTCTAGACAGGTAAAGTGCAACAGATATTTGCATTCCTTTGTTCGAACTGCAGTTGGGTTATCTTAACAAGCTTTAACTGAAATTTGAATGTTTACTGTTATTTTTATGTTGTTGAGTGTGAGTTGCTGTCAATTGTCGGATATTGCTGTAAACCTAATTGCCCTTCGGGGACAATAAAGACATTTTAATCTAATCTAATATGATGATAATACACGAGTTCTCTTTTTTAAATGCCACAGTATTTCTTTAAAAGTGTTAACAATGTTGGTTTGTACATGTAAACAGTTGAGGGATAAATGAAAGTGAAAATAATTTAAATTGGTTTATTAGGGAACACATGACTCAAATGTTTAGAAACAAACATGCTGGTATACCATATTGCACATTGCGTGTGTCTGAGAGAGATGGCACTTGAGAGGAACATTGTATTTACAGTATGTCTGAATGTGTGTGTGTTGTTTGTGGGAATGTCTCCTAACAGACTGTGAACAGATTGGACATGGAGTGTGAGGTGTTTTGTTCACAGCTAGGCAGCAAATTGGTGAGTGTGAACTTACTGCTTTCTTTCAGCAGCTTGTACCTGTTGTACAGAAGTAAGGCGGTTACCACACACTTACTGTACATGGAATAAAACAATAAAAATAAAATAGTAATAGTAAAATTATAGTAAGAAAAAAAACTGAAATAATTAAAGCAACCATCAAAAATGTTTGCCTGTAGCAAAATAAAAAGAAAAGAAGAAAAGCCTTGCATTGTGTTTTAAACAAGTTAAACACAAAACCAGTGAGTGTAAATGCAGAAACAAGCGATGTTTCCATCCAAAGATGCAAATTAAATTTATGCGCGTAACTGGAATATTGCATATAAGATGTGCGAATAAAGCAGCGTTTCCATCCAAGTAAAGAGAACAAAGTCGTCACTTCCTTATTAACTGGCACCAAATATCAAAGGTAAAAACGGAATTTGCTGCGGTAGGAGAAGTGGCATCATTTTTTTCTTTATTTAATAAATGACTTGTGCCACAGGATGCAGTATGGCGCACAAAATGAACGCATGGTGGTGATGTTTTACAGTGTGCTCAGCCTGCTAATTTATCCTACTCAGTAATGCGCATGTTTTTAATGCGCATTTTCAAAATGTATGTGCATCTTGGTGTTTATATCCAAAATATAAACATCAAGTTTTTTTCCCCCAATTTTTGTTTAACGAAAAAAAATATATATTTCCACACATTTCTAAACATAATAGTTTTAGTAACTCGTTTCTAATAACTGATTTCTTTTATATTTGCCACGATGACAGTAAACAATATTTTCCAAAATATATTTCAAGACACTTCTATACAGCTTAAAGTGACATTTACTGTAAAGGCTTAACTAGGTTAATTAGGTTAACTTGGCAGGTTAGGGTAATTAGGCAAGTTATTGTATAACGATGATTTGTTTTGAAGACTTTCTCTAGAAGAAAAAATATCAGACATACCGTGAACATTTCCTTGCTCTGTTAATCAAAGGGGGCTAATAGTTATTTATAAGTGTTTTGAGGTGATTACATAGAATTGTGCAAGGAACTGTGTGCAAATGAATCTTCATTAATTGTAAATCTCTTAGTTTTCGCCCTTAAATGGAAAAAAAGTGTTGTTAGTGTTTTACTGTACACTGTAGAAACAAATGTGAAAAAATTAATAATGACAAAAAGTTAAGACAACAAATATTATTTGTTGCTTTAACTTATTTTAATAAGTTAATCAGGTTTCAACTAATTTTCTTAGGTTATACAAAGTTTAACTTGAACATTTTAGTCAGTTTGATGACTAGAAAAGTCAATTTGATTCAATTAAACAAGTTACAAGAGTTCACACTTAGCTATTGCTTGATAATAAAAGCAGGTTTGGCATGCTGTCCTGGGAGAGAACCCTCAGCTTGGAGATAATTGAGCCCATGGCTCCCGCTTGGTCATTTATGAAAGGGGGTCCGAAATCAGGTAGGTCTCGAGAGCTCCCCCTGGTAAAGAAGGAAAAGGAAGATAAAGGAAGTAAGGCGAAATGGGTATTTATTGTTGGCTTGGATTAATCTGAATTTGATCAATTATAGCATGTGATCCTCTGGAAATTAGCAAACAACGTTTTTTTACAGTGTAGTGAATTAGCATGTCTTTTCCCCCAGTGAACTTAGCACCATATTCTGTACATTTAAAATAAATAATTTTGAAAACCTCATTTGACTTTCATTGATCTTATATTGTAAGCCCGACCCTCAGCTTTTGCCATTTTAAGATGTTCAAATAAATGTTTGTCAAAGGTGCACAGAGATTCATGGAGCATGCAATTGGACCCAAGGGGAATTTAATGAACACAGAAAAGCTCAGAATGAGCACAATAAAATATATATATATTTTTACATTACCCGAGAAACCAGTGAAACTAGTTTATTTCACTCAAATAATAATGCATATTCTTTGTACTTACAACCAGAAGACATCCATGTGAAATTAAAATTGATTTTAAGATAAATTTTTAGTTCCCAACATTCTAGAATACTAGACTGTATAGCGAAAATAAATGTGGCTTAATACTAATAATTAATAATTTTAGTGGTTTCTGTTATGTTGAAGTATTATGTACTTTAGCTGCAAAACATTAAGACTATGTACTGTATACCGCACGTTGCTTGGCTACAGTATACATGCAAGTGTACTATATTCTATTTGTAAATGTATTTTTCAAACCAGCACTTAACCTGAAAGATTTGAGTTAATTTGATGTTTATGCGATTAAACCACATTAATTAGTGTCTTCAGCATTTCAGTTAAATTGTTATCAAAATTGTGAAGAGTGTGGCGTATGTGAGAGACCTGTTGCCCTGCTCATCAAAAACACGTTGCTGTAGAACAATATAAAATTTAACAGTTCTACCAAGATGAAATAATGAATTGTTCTATTTTGAGGTATGGTAAATTTCTTTTTTCTGTTTTGAGTTTTCAAAACGTCTCAGATTTTAACTAATTTGAAACAAACACAGCAAACTCTTTAACAAACAAACAAAGCCAAAAAATAACATTGTTTAGCCCCAGTTTGTAAATAAAAATAAAATACACACTCTTTTGATTTAGTATTGTGGTTTATGGTCAATGCTGCTGTTAGTCTAGGTTAGTAAAAAGCCAGATGTTAATGTGTGTTTTAATTGAATATGTGTGTGTGTTCATTTCCTCTCACTTCTCATTGTCTTGCAGCAGCTGTTCTTAATTCCAGCGTGTCTTAAGCGTGTCAGCTGAACAAAACCAGCCCCTCCTCACAAAGCCACAACAACAAACAGCTTAATTAGAGAGCCCTCCTGTCCTTGTGAAATCAGACGCATCCATTATGCATTGCACTCTTGTGTGCTTCACACGACAAAGTTCTTTGGGTGAAAGCCAGGGACTTTCAAAGCCTTCACTTTAACTTACTATGACTCCGAAGGCCTCCTCACCCCAAGCATGTTATTCTTGCATGACAAGAGGTTAAAACAGCACAATGCATCCTCCTCGAATCCTTACACATGACTGCGAACATTTACCCTGCAACAAAAATATGCTTTTTGTGCTGTTTTTTTTTTTGTATTTCTCTCACACTATGACACCAATAAGATATGTTTGCGTTTTAAACCTCCCAACATGTTATTTATTCTACAACCCTAAATTAGAAAAAAGTTGGATGCATGCTGTCCCAGGAGAGAGCCCTGAGCTCAAGGAATCCTCAAGCCCAGGGTTCCCCCCCATTCGCTGGGCGAGAGGGGAGATTGAGCACAGGTACATCTCAGAAACACCCTGACTGATGTGGCTAAGGTGAACTCCTTTGAGAAGGAAAAATACTGATGCTAGGCAATAATGCCTATTTTACTCAGACTGTTTACATATGACGCATATCTTTGGACAGTGAGAGGAAACCAGGGGACCCGGGAGAAACCCACGCGGACACGGGAAAACATGTGGGAAGACCAGAGCTGGTGGTGTTCTTGCTGTGGGGCAACAGTGCTAATCACTGGGCCGCCGTGCCACCCAATGAAGTGGAGGAAGGGTGGTTTCTTCCAGACAAAGATAGTTGTGGAATCAAGACTGTGGTTATTTATAGTGACTCAGGAATCATATGATTGGAGGATCACGATTAGCTAATGCGGGACCGGCTGTGGTAAATCATAATCACATGATCCTCTCAAAATTAGTTTATAAATAAACTTCACTTAATGTGCTCCTCGTGATTTTTTTTGTTTTGTTTTGTTTTTTGGGGGGATTTTTTTGGTTCTTGCAACAGATTTCAAAAAAAGTCGAAACAGTAAAGCATTCAACACATTGTAATGTTGCAATTCCTTTTCACAACACTTAAAAGACAAAGTGTTTTAAGGTGTAATTTTGTCCCATTCTTCCTACAAACAAGTCTTAAGGTGGGCAACAGTACAGGGGGTTTGTTCTTGCATTTTGTGCTTCAAAATGCACCACAGATACTCTATTGGAGACGGGTCAGGACTGCAGGCAGGTCAGTCAAGTACCTTTGTCCTCTTTGCATTTTCCGTTTATTTACTGATGTGAATTGCATTATGGGACCTTGATCTCTGCTCTGTCAGCTTTTAATGTTGAAAATTCAACTCAACAGTTTAACAAAGTGAATTTTATTGACATTTTCATTGTTTGAATTAATATAATGTACAAGAAATAATATATAGAGAAATAATTCTGTAAAATAACAGAAAATCTGCTGGCTGTTTATTACAATGTTTTTGCACCATAATATACAACACCAACCCAGACAAAAGATCACATTCAACTTTTTAAAATGTTAATAAAAGTCACTTTTTCAAACTTTTCAAGGTTAAAAGTTGATCAAGATCAAGGTCCCATACTGCAATTTAAATGCATATATAAACTGGGGAAATATATTTCCCTAATAAAAAAAATTCTTTTTTAAAATCACATTACTACCACAATCTGTACATTTCAGTAGAATGACAACGTATCTCCTATCAGTGTTTTCCAGTTGGCAGGTTTGTGACCCAAAAGTGGGTCGCAGAAGCTTTCTGGATGGGTCACGTAATGCTTTTGAGTTGTTAAATTTTGAAAGATGTGTGCTTCTCTCAGACGTGATGCATCTGAAAAAAACATTAGATGTTTCTGACTGTATATAGCAGTCACATGGGTCTAGTAGTCTGTTTACATCAGTACGAATGCAGTAAGTAGAAAACAAAGCATTTACTTGTGGCGGGGACTACTAATGTGCAACTAGTGCTTGCACACAGAATATACTGACTGTTTCTGGAGCGCTGAGCTCCTTCCAGAGCCATGAAAACATGATGGAGAGGTTTTGTGCTGTATGTAGGCTACGTGTATCAAAAATCTGATATAATAATAGAGGGTGAGTGTAGGCTGTGATTCATCTAGCCAGGTAAAAATATAAATATGTAGGCCTTCAGTGTGTTGAACACTGTCTGAAAAGAAAACAATGCTGGTCATATTCATTTTACATAACAAAAGGAACACAAATACAACTTCTTAGTTTTTTGTTTTGAAATAAAATGTCTCTGATCTAAGGGTAAATTTTTATCATACCATTTTATTGTATTAAAGAGCCCATATAATACATGAAATAGGGTCATATTTAGGTTGTAAGGGTCTCCAACATCAGTCTAATATGCATGCAAGGTCAAAAAACACTTTGATGGTCTTATAATCTGAATTTATTTTTACCTAATTATCCCAGCGACTCCCATATGAATCGTTCAGCGATTCATTTGTTCCCAAACCCCTCCTCAGCGCGAAGCTAATCTGCGCTGATTGGACTGATGACAGCCTGCTGCGATTGGTCAAAACTGACAGCCTTTAGCGCAAGGCAGAGTGAAATGCCCAGCACGTAATCAACAATATAAAAGTAGTCACAGTGCATACACGCTTCATAGTGTAAGGTGTGGATTTTGGCTGCCAGTGGGTGAATGTAAATACAGACGATGCACTTAAAAAAAACAGACGACTAACTATTTTATTGAGCAAAAACTCCAAGAACTGGCGAGGAGCACGTCACCCTCTACCTGCTCTTTTCACACAGACGCACACACAAACACCTCCTCCTCCTCCTTGGAAGACACAGCACCAATAGAAAGGGAGACGTCCGCGACACCTCACTACCCGCGTCCTGAGTTATATCTGCAACACCCCACGTCCTCACTTTGCTAAAGGGTCACTTTTGTTTTCACTTTCGGGTTGAGGGCGAGGTGATCGTCTTTAACCTAGAGCGGCAGTTCAGCTTGCTGAACCGGCCCTGCGCAACACACGCAACACACACACGCAACACACACACAACCCTCACCGTTCGCCTAGACTAGAGCGACAGTTCAGCTTGCTGGGTGCAATTTAGACAGCTCCCTTGAACCTGAGCTGAAATATTTTGAAACTTGACCGTTGCATGTGTGTAGGAACAGCTGACGATCCGTAAACAAAGCGGCACGCGTCGCGTTTTCAACGTGGCTTTACACGCGATACGAGAATAAAGAGATAACCTGATACAGTACACGCGGTTACAAGTAGCAATACACAACTAAATACATAATGTGCAAGATAAAGTAAACGAGGCAACAGTTTCAATCGCACGTACTTACACTGGTGAAATGGGGGAAGAAACTGATTCATGATCCACTGATCCTTGTTCTGACAGTCTTTACTTATCCTTCCTTTAACAAACCGATGAAGTCTTCTTTGTAAGCATGTAGTTTCCAGAATGTTATAATGCTGAGCTTTCATCTTTGGGTAGGCTGTCGATAGTATACATCTGCACAGCCTGACTTCATTCTACCGGTGTCTGTGTGTGTCTCTGTGTGTGTGTGCGCGTGTGTGTGTGTTTGTGTGTGTGGGGCTTTTTTTCTGTGTTAGTGGGCGGGGCCGCAGGTTTCAAATCTCCCGGGTTTGCGCGTGCAACTACTTGTGTAACTACTTGTGTTTCGTAGCTGCGTCATCGCGAAACGCCTAATGACTCGTTACCAAGACGACTCGTTTGAAGCACTATGAGTCGACTCTTTTATAGATGAATCAATAGTTCACTGTACACTTACAGATTTAGGCCTTAGCTGGATATTTCACTTCACTTAGAGCTGTGTTACACACTACATGGAAGAGCATTTTCAAAAACCCATAATATGGGCTCTTTAACAAAAAAATATTTTTGTGTGGGTGTTTCCCAGTGTTAAAAAGGCATCTGCTGCATATAAGGTGCTGGGTAAGTTGACTGTCGGTCCACTGTGGCGACCCCTGATTAATGAATGGACTAAGCTGAAAAGAAAATGAATGAATGAATGAATGAATGAAAAAACGTGTTTGAGACTGGGGCGGCATGAGGGCTCAGTGGTTAGCACTGTCACCTCACAGCAAAAAGGTCGCTGGTTTGAGGCTGGCATTTCTTTTTTTAAATACTTTATTTATAGGATTTTTTAATACATTTGCACAAAAAAACAGACAGTCAACAACAACAAAAACCAAAATACAAACATCCCCAACACTAATTTCCCTTTTGTGGCTTTAACAGAAGAGACGCATAGCTAAGAGTCTGCAAACATCAAAGTCCTCAAGTCCACACATATGCACAGCAAATGTACGTATAGGGGGCATACACAACACCAATACAGTAGTAACAAATAAATAAAATAAGTAAGTAAAAAGGAAAATACGAAAAGATGTACGATAAACATAAAAAGTAACCAATCCGTGTGTAATAGCAGGAAGGTTCTGTACACCTTTATTACAAGCAAGCCCATTATGAAGGCATTACAAGGTTACAGTGAGAGGAAAGAGGAAAGAAAAAGAAGCGGTGGGTGCTGGTGGACCTTTTGTGATTCTATGGGATTAAATCTCCTCCTGCTCTAAGTATTGTAAATTGTCAATGTATGTAAGAAAGGGAGACCATGTTTCAAGAAATTTACTTTTTGAACCTCTAAGAGTAAATCTGTATTTCTTCAAGCTGAATAAAATGCATCACATCTTTGATCCATCTACTATGTGTTGGGAGCTCAGTTTTTTCCCAGCAGAGAAGAATTATACACCTTGCCAAAAGTGTGGTAAAAGCAACTACTCTACATATTTCTTCTTTAAGCACAATATTTTGGGACTGGTTCCAAAAATTACCAACAGTGGTTCAGGTTCAATAAGGGTGCTTTCACACTAGCACTTTTGGTCCACGCTTGGGTTCGTTTGACGTCAAAGTACGGTACGTTTAGCTAGTGTGAACATGTTTTCTGAACTCGGGTGCGCACAGGTGAACCGTATCTGAGTCCGCTTGAAAGAGGTGGTTTGGGGTACAGTTCGTGCGAACTCTGGTATGGTTCACTTCTGATATGAATGCAATCGTACCAAATAACGGAAGTGAACTGTCAACTGTACAACAAACTTTAGTTTTCATAACGTCCATTCATGTGTGTGTGTCTGTGTATCACCTACCTTGGTGACAAGCGAGACTGACCCAGTGCAACCAGTGATAATATCTGCTTGTCTCCGCAGACATCGCGTGATGTTCTGAATGTTATTATATATTTTATTGCAGCAGATAGATGCAAGTGGCTCTCTGTATTTTGATTTTGGTAACAAAACCAAAAGATTCAGTAAAAGCTGGATGACTGTGATTTGCGGACATCTCCATTTTGGTGCTTTGCATTTGTGGCCGGGACGTAGCAACAGCCGTCCACAAAACAGCAGCTTAATGACGCAAGCGTACCAGGGTACAGAGGGAAAAGAGGCAGTGTGAACACAAGCCAGCTAAGAAGGTGGCAAGAGGGGACAATCAAACTTGGGTTTGGTCCAAGCAACTAAACCAAGTGTGAAAGCACCCTAAAAAAACCAAAAATATAACTAAACAATTGAAAAAAATATTTCCAAAACCTCCCTTGATTTGGGCAGAAAACATGTGGCGGTTGTGGCTGGTGACCGTTTCTTGAAATCTTGCTTACAACATTTTAACAGTGGATAAAAGTTGGCTTTAAACAAGCCAGGCTGGCATTTTTGTGTGGAATTTGCATGTTCGCATGGGTTCCCTCTGGGTGCTCCGGTTTCCTTCAGTCTAAACACATGCACTGTAGGTCAATTGGATGAACTAAATTGGTCTTAGTTTACCAATTGTGAGTAGGTGTGTGTGTGAATGTGAGAGTGTATGGGGGTTTCCCAGTTTTTAGCTGTACTAGTTTGCAGCTAGAAGGGCATCTGCTGCGTAAAACATATGCTGAAATTGTTGGCGGTTCATTCTGCTGTGGTGAACCTCGATAAATAAGGGACTAAGCTGAAGGTGAATGAATGAATGAATGAATGAATAGTGTGAGACTATTTGTAATATTCTTCCAGTTGATGTATGTGAAGGGGAAAAGTGGGTTGTGACTTAATGACCATGGGATAGCGTGGTTCCCACAGCCAAACCAGTTGAAAATCACTGTCCTATATTTTAGTGATGTCTGTACTTGAAATATGTGAAATCTGCAAGTATTTTATTTCTATGTATAGAGATCTCTATGATCAGGTGCGCGTATCCTTCATTTGTTGTGTATTCTTTTCGCAGACCACTTGAAAGAGATGAAAATCTGTGTGCTGCTTGATGTGAAGAGTTTAGCTGCGAATGTTTATAGTTGCTGTGTTGTTTTGCTTTTAGTGTTCAGCCAGTGTAAAAGGACCTTGAGTTGTTTTCAGAGCATTTTATATCTCAAAAACATAACCCAGACTTGAGACTCATTTATAGATTTCTTTAAGATTGGAGCAAGTTCAAATATCGAGCTGCTCTTTCTGCACTTCACTCATGGACTGAATATTTTTCTTTTGTTCAGTGGGAGATGCATTTAATTTGAGATTTTTGCATTTAGCAGATAAGTGACTTCCAACAGAGAAGCATAATCCTTTCATCCTATATTATAGCTTTATCGATACACTTCATGAGTTGATTGGATTTATTATAAATAAGCTGTCTAACCACACTTTGAGGAATGAAAAAATTCATTAAAGCTAAAGTCACTCACACAAGGCGTCAGCTTCAGCGCTTCCTATTCACTTTAAATGGGTGACGTCAGGCATTGCCGAACAGTATTATGGATCCGTCGGCGCCGCTTCAGAGGCGTTGCTCGCTGCAGAAGTTGGGACTTGCTCAACTTTTCAAGCGCCGACGGAAGCGTCAGCCAATCAGATCGATGTATGCAAATACACCAGCTCAGGCAGTGGCCTGTTGCTGACTAATTTCATTGGCTGATGCTGCTATGACGACTACGTCAGCCCAAACTTCAGACACGCCCTGTGTCAAGCGTTGACGCTGAAGCCCCGTGTGAATGGGGCGTTAATGGACCTTACAAAGATATCAGGAGACTGGAAACAAGTGTATATAGACTATTAAAAAAACACTGTTGTGCTTAGGGATGGGTATTGTTAAGGTTTTAATGGTATTACTACTTTTGTCAATACCATTTATTGGTTCTGTAATTTAATGGTTCTTCACTTTTTGTAATGTTTTTTAATGAAAAAAAAAAACAAACAAACTGAACAGAATTAACAACACTTTATTTTATTGTTATGTTTTTAATATAAAATAAAACAAAACCAATAACTGTAAAATAAATAAATAAAAATTTTCCTGCAAGAATGTACAATCATTTGATGGAAAATGACTCCCTGCAGTTGAAAATACCCCATTTGAGTTGCAAAATACAATTAAATAATCAGATAATGTTTAAGATTTTTCATTAACACATTCACATAAATGAGTTAACAGTGTTTTGGGAGTTAACAATATAAAAATAAGCAGTTTTATTTTTTTAAATGATTTCTTAATAAGCATAGTTTATTATTAGGCTTTCCATTGGCTATATTTGTATATACAGTAATGTAAAAGCATTTTAATGTTTAAGATTTATTTAGGCTACTGCAGAAGAAAATACTGCTTTTTAATGTAATCGAATGTGTGTGTTTATTAAAGTATTAATATTATACTAATTTAAGGAGACCTCAAAACGTTTTTATTTGTCTTTCTGCAGTTAATGCACTTTTGAAAAATGCTTAGCCAGATTGATTGCATTTCTGCTTATACATGAAAACAACTTGTTTTGTTTGTTGCCACGGGCATTGTCACTGTCTACTCGGGAAATACAACCCGTTTGGTTCTCTCCGGCTCTTTGGTTTTCAAGCATACGAGTTGTGTGTGCACAAGTCTGTCGCGAGCCTCGGCTGAGTGTACACGCACAGCCGAGAACTGTGAGCATTTATTAGGGATGAGTATCGTTAAGGTTTTAACGGTATTACTACTTTTATCGAGAACACTTATCGGTTCAGTACTTTAACGGTTCTCTTATTGATACTTTTTGTAGTGTTTTTTTTAAATGAAAAAACACTACAAAACAAATTGAACAGAATTACACAGAAACACTTTGTTTTATTATTACATTTTTAATGTAAAATAAAACAAAACCTATAATAGTAAAACAAATAATTTAAATGAATCCTGTAAAAGAATGTATAATTGTTTTAAAGAAAATACAAGAAAACAACTTGTTGCGTTTGTTACAACAGGCATTGTCGCTGTCCACTCGGGAAATACAACACATTTGGTTCACTCCGTAAGTTTACATGCTGTGTGTGCGCAAGTCTGTGTCGCAAGCTATGTGTGTGCGGTTAGGGCGAGCCTCTGCTGAGTGCGCATGCACAGCCGAGAAATGTGAAGGCTTTTATACTTGACGCGCTCGCCAGAAACACGAGCATTTCTCATGTGAGATTGCCAACTGTGCAGATGAGGTTGATCAGTTAAATTATGCTACTGTACTCAGCAATAATTGTCCAGTACCGATAGCAGAACCGTAAACGTCAGAGCTTATCGATACTTCTGTCCTTTATAATTTCGCATCGATACTGATAAAGTAAAGAGTTTTAGTACCCATCCCTAGCTTTTATACTTGACGCGCTCGCTGTTGTACTATTGGGCGAAAACACAAGCATTCTCATGTGAGATTGCCAACTGTGCAGACGAATATCAAATATCCCAAATTAGAAAGGTTGGTCAGTTAAATTATGCTACTGTAAGTAATGTTTATTCAGAAATAATTCTCCAGTACCGATAGCAGAACCATTAACGTCAGAGCTTATTGATACTTATAATTTAGCACCGATTGTGCTTTTTCCCCCTTATTTTTTATCAGGGTCTAATATTCTGTGTATTTGTGTACATTTTATTTTTATTTTTTTAATTTATTGCTTATTTGTGCACTTGCGCTTTGATTTACGCACTTTCCTTTGTTACAACACAACCCTCATGACCAAACCACTGACCAGCGTTCTGACCAGCATTATGGGATAAGTGGTTAATGGCTTTACAGGCAGCCAAATAATACCGCTTTTAGAAACAGGCTGTTGAAGTCACAGATGTAATCAAATGGCTGTTGTTATTCTCCCAATGAAGCTAATCATCATGAGTCACTAAAGGGATGAATGTGTTCACATCTGCTGGCGATGAACACTGAAGTTTGAGGAATGATGAACAGCAGGAGCTTCGTCACTTGTGTCAGAGCAGAGGTTTTCAGGTGACGAGGAACAATTTTTAAAAAAGAGATCCAATTCAGAACTTAAAAGTTATGGCTAAACCAGGCTTATTATTGATACGTACACCTATATACATTTCTGCAGAGCGCCAAATACAACCAAGGAGCTAAATTTATTTATTTTTTGTGCAGTTTTTGTTTTTATGACTCCACCAGAGGCCGCTGTATATGCTTTTTGAGATCTCAGAGTTCTCTTGCAAATGCCATTCGTGCCAACTCTTCATGCATAAATCCACTAGAGGCTGTTGTCACCTCACTGACTGACTGATCAACCGACTGACCCACCCTCCTTCTTCCCTAAACCCAACTAATAGTGTTTTCAAAAGCACCGATTGAACAAACCACCCACTGCCTTTAAACCCAACCGCAGTGTTTTATAAAGTAATCCAGAAAAAAACTAAAAGCTCTCTTGGCCACCTGAGTTTTACCACGTTTTCAGATTTTACCACATTCTCACCCTGATATTTACTTACTTATTTATTTTATTTTTTGGCTTTTGTTTTTCTGTTACCTGCTTTCTGGAACCGTTCTTCACCAGACTCGAATCCCGTCGTCACTGTCAACTCTGCTCCCAGTCACAAGTCTGCCAACATACGTGGCAAGCCACTGGGGAAACTGGTAACAGCGGAAAAGCTGTACACATGGAGGTAAGCGGTCAGCTGTTAAGTGCAAAGCATAACACTGTCACCGCCCTATAGCCTTCGTTTTTTAATGACGTAGGTCTGGCTACATAATTTGCGATCTTTAAAAATGTATATAGGGCTACATTTTCCTTATGAGCCTATGTTGTAAGTGGCCACTGTAAAATGATGTTGTGTGATTTTTGCCTTATTCTTTGTGGCATATATTGAAGAAGGCTCTGGACACATTTGTCATTGATTTTTGGCCCAATATTCATATGACAGAAGCACCTGCAGAGTTATTGCAGATTTGTTGGCTGTACATCTGTGATGTGAATCTTCTGTTCCAGCACATTTCAAAGGTGCTGTATTTGAGATTTGGTGACTGTGGAGGCTATTGAGTTTAGTCTATTGTCATGTTCAAGAAACCAGCTTGACATTTAAGTTTTGTGCTGTGTTCTCCTGCTGGGGGTAGCCATTACAATATGGTACACTGTGGTCAAAGGAATGGACATGGACAGCAGCAGACCTCAACTATGGTGTAGTATATTAATAATAAAAAATGTTTCTTCAAGCAGAGAAACCCACTGAGTCTTTTCCCTCCTTTGTACATGACTTGCACCTCGGAGCGGCAGACGACACATGCATTAACAAACCCTGTCATGTAATCTTTTGCATTCGGAGGATGGTTGAACACAATTGTTTAGGACAGTTCTGTTAGGTAACTATATACAATAATTTTAAGGATTTGCTTACTAACTGTTGCTCAGAATTATTAAATCAGAAGTATTAAAACAACATTTGATTTGTGGTGCGAGTAGATCAATTAGTCTGATTAGTCTAGTTAGCCAATCACATCACCCATTGAGGCACAAATCACGAGACTTTTATGATGAACATCGAGGATAAACAAAGCTACTGACTCAACAGATTTGTTCAACCAATAATAATAACAGATAATAATAATAATGAAACAGCAGTGCTCTAAAATACGCTGCACTTTTATAACTATTTTTCTTGTGAAACAAAGAAAACACAATATGTTGTCTACAATGTACCTTTATCGTTATTGACTATTCTGTTGTTGTTCAGCTGATGTATACAATCAATATCACATTTGCGATCATTCTTACTTGCTGTTATTACTTTAATAAATGAGCTTCAATTGATTATTTTGAGCCCATATAATTTGTTTTGTAACCCAAAGTTCGAACAGCGGATGGTAAAGATGTTAAAAGGAAAAACAGAGTGACTATTGCTTTGTTTAATACAGTTCTCTGTCTCCGCTCAAGCAATTTATTTTAGATTTTTCATAACATTCATTGGGGTGTATATATATATATATATATATATATATATATATATATATATATATATATATATATATATATATATATATATATATATATATATATATATATATATATATACTGTGATTTAAACATTTTCATTGAAAAAACCTTCAAACATTTAGTACAGCCTAAATCTTTACAAGAAAGAGATGGACCACAGTGTTTCCCCTAGGTTGGGGGGCTTCTGGGAGAGGTCATAAGGTTGGATTAAGGGCAATTGCTCCGATCGCGTCACAGGAGCTCAATACACGATAGTGGCTGAACTTACAGCACAGAGAGCATCACTCAAGCAAGTCGCACCAATAGACTGTATAAATAGGTCGCACCACATCTGTATATATTTTAGCTGTTGTGACGAGAGCGCATCGAACGCTCACGCCTCCACGCAACATTTACCTGTTGTGACTGCTGTAGGTTATGCATAATATACGAGAGTGTATGTGCGTCTTCCTCTGCTTGTAAACTAATGAAAAAAAAAATGCATTCATAGGATGACGTGACATCATAGCCAGCTAAAATCCATGGGTGTTACGTAACGTCAACGTAATCTTGGCAAATGTTGCATTGTACATTCAGTGTGCAGCTGCAGTGTCTTACTTATCCAGAAATGTATGCAAACAAGCAAATTATTTGTGCATGTCAGATGTGTAGTGCAGGCAGGTTTGCGAGAAGTTTTTTTTGTTGTGGTTGTTGTTGAAAAGGTCACTTCTCTTTCTCTCTGCGTGCGCGTGTTTTGTGGTATATCTCACGCGGATGGTTATTTTGACAGGGTGGGAACAGCTGTAATGACTCTGTCTGGAGGTGGCACAATAACAAACGCTTGACACATCAATAATGCAGCTATTTCACACACTCCTCTCCTCTCCTTGTAATTTCTGCTGTCATTGTCTCGGGCCATCTGAATGAATAAGACATTGCGAATGGATAATGACCAGTCAGTGGATCCCATTCGCACGTCGCTCCTTTATCAAATCATCTTTCATTTCATTTTGTGACCTAGAGGCACTTTGATGCATGTGAATCTGAGAGTGTGAATCAGAGCGGGTTTGAACTAAACCACTCCACTGTTATCTTTAATCCTCATTTTCTGTTTGGCGGCTGATGGAAATGTGTTCAGGAAGAAGAAGAAAAATAAGCAGATTAAAAAGAATATGACTTTTGATGTTCTCATGCTTTCATCGTGCATTCATTAGTGTGAGTTTGTACCTGCTTTTCACACCAAGTGTGGAAAGATTGATCATGAAGTACAATAAATTCGGTTGGGTTGTAGTAGTGCAAGGATGAATAAAAGGACTGTATTATTTATTTAGCATGAAAAGTAATACTCATAATGGGAAAAATGAACAGAAATGGGTAAAAGTCGCTGATTGAGAAAAGGAAAATGAGATGAACTAAAGACATTTCAGCTTTAAAGGTGCAGTATGTACGATTGACACCCTGTGGCTGAATCTTATTTGTACTGTCATCATGGCAAAGATAAAATAAATCAGTTATTAGAAATGAGTTATTAAACTATTATGTTTAGAAATGTGTTAAAAAAGTCTTCTCTCTGTTAAACAGAAATTGGGGGAAAAAATAAACAGGGGGGCTAATAATTCTGACTTCAACTGTATTTACTTTGTGTCCCTAAAGTTGGTAGTACACTGTATGATTTTTCTGTCTTATTAGCTAATACAGATTATTTTCCCATAGGGAGAAGTAGCATGGAAATTGTTGATGCTCTTATGGTCATAACTTGTACCGTGTAAAGGAATTCATGAGCTAAGCCAGGATTTTTAAATGCTAAAGATGGTAAGGAGTTGCTTGCTTGAATTCATGAGGAGTGTGCGGTTGAACAAGCCAGCAAAATCTCACAAGGAAACATAACTATTTTACGTATTGTCAGAAAAGTGGCTAATTTGTACAAATTCATACAATTTCACTCACTGTCAGATGAGAAATCTTACTAAAATGTATGAATGAGATTTTACACATTAATATGATCTATCTGAAGCTGTCCAATCAGGAAGATAAACTTGCTGAACATTACAATTTAATGTGATGTAATGTAAAATAGCACATTTATTGTGTATGGCCATACATTCAAAGTGCTTTACAACTGTTTGAGAGGGCTTATGTGAACCGTTTTGGAAAAAAAAGTTTCCTCATTCTGTACTAGCATGACTGAAATTACTGCCTGAGATGTGTTTCATAGATGCAGCTGAGTAAAAGAACACTGATCTTAAAGTTATGTTATGAATATGTGCATAGAGGTCAGATATGTAATGAAGGAACACTGTATTAAGCCTTAATTCTAATGCTGTAGTGTAAGGTCGAATGGAACATTGTGATTTGAGCAGTAATGATGTACAGTCGGTGCATTTGAGTGAGAGAGAAGAGAGACAGGAGGTGAGGGAAAGAACATTCATCTCATGAGAGAAAATGAAAACTCTTTCCTTCCACTTTCTTTCACATCTCTCGTCATTGGGGAGAACATTCCCGAGTTAGCTTGCTTTAAGGATGCTCACTTTTGTATTAACACTGAGGCACTAAGATGATACTGTACCTGATTAGCCTGAATTCAAAAATGAAACCTTTTTAGATATTTTTTTTCAGCAATTCTTCTGGGTGGATCTGAATTGACGGAGGGCAGAGAAACTTTGTGTATGAAGTGGCAATGTTGTTCTTCTTCTAGCAAGTTCTTTCTCACTAATGAAAGGTTTTTGTTTCTCCTGGAGTACTGACAGAAAAGTAGCAGACTGCTAGCAGAGTGAACTTATAGTTTATAAAGGTTGTAGTTGTCCTAAAAGGTTTGCTCAGTGTAGTGTAGTGTGACTTGCTGTCAGTTGAGAAAAGATTGTAACATTTTTGTTCTCCATTTTACATTTTTTAAAGGACCAGTGGTCCCAGTGGTCTCATTACCAAAAGCACCACTTGATTGTATGTGGTTGCATTTCTGTCCTTCCAGTCTTTAAGCTTAACTAAAGATGTCAGTTATAGTAATAGTTGGCTAGACATTTTCTATACTGTAAGTAATTGACAGATCTCCTACATATAATGCTAATAGGTCATTAAGGTCATCAGATCAGTCTTTTCTTTCTGTACCAAGTTAAGGGGGGAGTCTGGCTTTTAGCTGTTATTGCCCAAAAATGCTGGAACAAGCTTCCACCTGATGTTAGACACGCTTCACATTACTTGTTTTTAAAAACCTTCTGAAATGGCATCTTTGTTTTTTAGCATTTCAGCCTTTTTAATATTGAGGGGTTTGTTTTCTGCTTTACTTGTTAAGGATGTGCTGTGTGATTTGTTATTTTAATTAGTATTGATTGTGTTCAGCACTTTGGGCAACATTGTGTTGTAAAAAATGTGCTACTGTTTATAAATAAACTACTACTACCACAAGTTACTATGCAAATACATCACCTACAAGCACAAGTTATCTTATTATATATCCTATTATATAAGTGTTTTATAACTAATATGTATAATACTTATGTATTGTGAAAAAGATAATATAGGCGTTTGGCGGTTCATTGGACTGTGGCGACTCCAGATTAATAAAAGGATTAAGCCGAAAAGAAAATGAATGAATGAATAATTTAGGCGTACATCTATAGGCATATAAATATGTATATCAATCAAGCAGCAACCTCCCGCTCTCCCTCGGGAAGCCAATATGGAAGTAACTGAAACCGCAATTCATCGAAATACCGCTAGTCCTGGCTCCATATGGAGCAAATTTCAATTGAGCCCACTGTTAGAATAGCCAACTTTACAGCAGAAAAAAGGGTGTTCACAGCCTGGTTCAAAGAACAATTTTGGTTCATATATGGTCCGTTTCCACTGAGTGGTACGGTACGGTTCGGTTTGGTTTGGTACGCTTTTATAGCCGTTTCCACTGTCAAAAAGCGTACCGAACCGAACCGTACCGTACCACTTTTTCGGCACCCTTTCGAAAGGGCACCAAACACGAGAAAGGGTACCAAAAGGCGGAGCTAGACGCGCAGCTGAACGCTATTGGTTTACAGAGATACGTCATTCGCTTACGCAACAAGCCAGAATGAAAACAAAAAACCCGTCATGTTTAAAATACACACACAGCCGAGAGATTACAGCGGAATTATTTATACATAAAATAACGAGCCATGGTCGACCCGGGCTCAAACAAACCTTGTCGTCTTGATAAACAGCCACAAAGCCATGGAGTAGAGCAGATTTACCCTGTGCCGCGTAGTTTTTTACGAGGCAGTCTGAGGCGCGAGCGGTTTCGCTTTCTTCCTTGCGCTCGCGCGCGTCTAACATTATATCTGAAATAACAAACTTCTTGAGCTGATGATAATAACCTGCGCTTGATTATTGACGTGCTTTTAAAACCCGATCCTGTCAGACACTGACAAACGCGAGAGTGAAGCGCGGAAAAAACAAAGGAGAAGCCGGAAAAAAAGTAGCACATTATTTTTTTTAGCAAACGCGAACAAAATGCCATGTTTAACTATTATTGTTATTATCACCTTTTGGACTAATATGAACTCAGAATGATGGAATTGCTCTCTAACAGAGGCTACATGTGCTGCTGAAGATTACAGACACAGATGAGAGGTTTACACTGACTGTAGGCTATATATTTTGTTGTTTTTGAACCTAAATACGGACGAAATGTCTGTTGTGTGTGTCTTCTGTAGTTGATAACATATCGGAGACTGTAAGGGGCTGTATGTGTTTATACATGTTCATTTATTTATTTATTTAATATAATTGCAGACGTTACAGTAGGCTGTTTCGCACTGTCATTGATCTGCAGTTATAATCAACTCATGTTCATTGAAAAGTTAGTAATAAACATTTCTACACAAGTATTTATGTGTGTAAAGCATCTGTTTTGTGAGAAGTGCTTTTCATATGATATGTAAGTGACCCGTACAGCTTTATTGTAGACATTTCCTCCAGCGAGAATGACGTTGACTGAAACTTTCTGTCATACACCACGGCCACCAAAAGGGTACCCTTGTTAGTGGAAACGCAAGCCTGACAAAGGTGACCCGTACCAAACCGTACCGTACCGTACCAGTCAGTGGAAACGAGCCAATAGCTAATATTACCCTTCATGACAGCTGTGAGGGGGGTGAATTTTTTTATAACTCATCCGTTTCCATTGTATTAGGTTATATTAAGTTTGCATAATTAAGGGCGTGGCCACTTGAGTGACAGCTAGGTCTCGCTGGTCGCCGTCACTTCACCTCAGCTGACTCCAGCAGATTAGCTGCTGAACTCGGCATATACATCATATTTTTGTGTTGTTTTATGTGGCGTTACACAGTCAGTTGCTTTTTGGAATTATTTCTTACAATTATCAGATGATATGACATACTGTGTGCACTTAATTGTGTTCACAAACCATTCACGTGGCCTCCATTTCCAGGTCAATGAAATTATGTACTTAACATACCATCTCTATAAAAGCATAGGTCTTATTTCAGATTATTTATAATTTATAATGTTCTTTAGACATGTAAAGCACTCCAGAATCTGACAGATTGATTAGCTGTAGGCTCTGGAACAGTCATCTGAAATGTTGTCATACAGTTCTATGCCTGGATTTTATCAATAGTCTTGCATTTACTAACACAGACTATATTTGAAGTGTTTGGAAGTAATTTGCATTTTCCTCCTGTAGAAAAACATCATAAGAACAATGTTTAGTGGCTTAGAGTGTTTTAGAGTGTTTTACAGCGGTGTTTTTAAAACTCTAAACACTTTACTGATATAGTGTACAGCCAAGCACATGTAGTCAGAACACAAAAGAGTCGCAGGTAATAAAGTATTAAGCGTTCTCCCAAAGTAATGTCTGTCTAAGCCAGGTCCTAGCAAAATGCCAGCAGGTGTCTGTAGCTCTGCTCACTCTCCGCCTCTTTGCCCTTGTTTGGTATCCCGCCGTGGGTGCGATGACGCACGAACAAAATGGCGACGGATGGCCGCGCCTACTTGTAGCTTATTTTGCAGTGTTCAGAAACCTATGGGTGACGTCACGGATGCTACGTCCATGTATTTTACAGTCTATGATATCAATGCATTCACCAATGTCAAAGAACCTGGATGAGCCTGTTATTACTTTCAGCGGTTGTTATTTGGGAATAACATATTTTGGAATGTTGGATTGACCAATCAGAATCAAGTATTCCAGAGAGCTGTATAATAAATGAGGAATAATTAAGCAGATTGCTGTGCATTAAATAATTTTAAACATGGAGGCAAAGGACCTTGTTAAGTTCTAAAAAAGTTTGCTCTTTACAGTTCTATATTGGATTTTTTGTCAGTTATGACATGAAAGGTCTCCTAGTCCCTGCATTGAATTAGCCACTGGCAGACAGAGAGGAAGCATTCGAGATGGAGATTGTGTGTGTGCATGTAATTGACACTGACATACATAATAGCTTATAGTAAAGGTCTTTGCACACTGAAGTGCGAAATGTTCGTCTGCCTTTTTTTCGTATTCATATGTGAAAAATTTGTCTCGTAAACAAACCTTGCACACTGAATCTGATGCGTATTAATTAATCCATTGTGAAAAAACACGAAACATTTCAGAGTCAATTTAAGCAGAGATACTTTGTTCTTCTCTATTCTCCAAAGTAGAAAAAGAAAGAGAAATATGCTGCATATTGTGTTCATCCAATACTAGAAGGAGAGTTCAGCTCATTATCAAAGAGCTGCAGTATGATTGTCTCAAAACGCGAAGTTTATTTCAGGAAATCAGTTGAGTTTTAATACATTGCTTGTGATACTTCACACATTCACATATGTAAACAAATCCTGAACAGAGACTGGCAGTACCTATAGACATTATCATAGATGGTGGCTGCGTTGGCGTGTCGAAGCAACAGAACGAAATTGAAACATGCTTTCTATTATAATGTGCGCTGTAGGTTACGTCACATGTATGGACACACACACAAACACACACCAAACAGCAGCAAGCAGAGGTGCGCCAGTCACTGAATCCAGTCACGGTCCGCCACATTCTGTCTTTATCTGTATCTCAAATTACAGTATTCTGTATTTAGTTTTTCTTTTGTGTCGTGGTTCTGAACTGTCAAAACACCTCTTAAATTGCCTTTTCGAATGCGAAAAATGGAAAACGTCAACAAAAGTTTTGGAGGCTGTGTGTCAATACAACTGACACATTGTGAGGTTGAATTTATTTTTAACGTGCGAAAATTATGGATGAAATTTTTGGATTCAATGTGCAAAAACCTTAACAATGTTACCTCTTTATTTAAATATTTTCTAAATATTTTTGAGTATATTTGTGAGTTAGTTAATGCGCATCAGCTCCCTGGTGCAGCACATATTGGTGTTCATGAGATTACACGAGGAATGAAGGCTTTGGCAACTTTCTCTCAGTTACAATGGTTACTTCCAGTGTTTGAGGGAAGTGTATTAATTTCAAACTGTAATCAAAACTTTCTAGAACTACCTACGTTTTTAATTTAAATTTATTTTATTTCACACTTTCAGCCAATCAGCATCAAGAATTTCAAAAGACCATGAAGGTATCTATTGTATTATAACTGAAAGATTTAGAGACCTCTTTTCCTAAATATAATAATTGTATATAAAAGTTTAATAACACCTGTTGTATGTAAGAAATGTAGAGAACAAATAAAACTATGGAGCATCTTACTTACATTACTTGCCAAACATATACTGTATGCCATTACACTATGGCTTTATCTCACTGACAAATGTCCTGAGCGCAGTATTATAAATCGAGAGCGCATTCATGTAATACGAGCGAGCGAAAGAGGCCGATTTCCTCTGTTCGTGGACAAAATGTCTCGCGTGCACTCAAATATACGCTGCTCGCACGCAAAACTTCTTGCGCGCACTCAAAACATTGGCTGCTTACGTGCAATTATCTGCTCTCGATGCGTCAGATGGTGCGGACTCACAATTTGTGCCTTGTGCTTCCTCTTCCTTTCGTGCTTTTGCTGTCCAGAGATCCCCCTGTTAAATTGGTTATCCCAAGAATGTTGATATGGTTCTATTGGTACACTATTTATTAACAATACACAAAAAAGTAAAAGGTTAAGGTAAATTCTATAATAAATACTAGTGTTTTTGATGTTTTAACTATACTGCCAATGTTTTAGGCTAGTATTTTTACAACTCCTTGTTAATGAATGCTTCAGCATACTGTAGTATTATCAGAATCAGAATCAGAAAGAGCTTTATTGCCAGGTACTGTATGTTCACACATACGAGGAATTTGTTTTCGTGACAGAGCTTCTACAGTGCAACAGGATTACAGAGACATGACAAAAAACAGATAATAAATATATTAAAAAAAATACAAGTATTAAGAATAGTTAACTGATAAAATGAAATAGAAAGTGTAGTTCCCCTTCGGATGGGGAACTCCAATGCTATGTGGAAACTTCCACTATGGGGATTTCGTCAGAATCCAATCATCTGAAAGAGTATAAAAACGGGCCAATGAAATGCCAATGAGTTGGCAGCGTCAGCGTGCACAGCTGGCGTCAATGACAATCAGTCATGCTATAAAGACGCAGCCAGTGCCATGCTCGGCATCCTTTCGCTTTCAGAGCCTTTCACGAAGCTTCTGAGAGAGTCTTTGAGGGTATCTCCAACCTGTGTCTACAGAGAGAGATCGAGAAGCAGCTTCTCCCGGTCCAGAGCGCGTATACGCAGTGGCAGATGGTCGAGCTGGGTATTTCTCCCTTGCCTGGCGTCCTTTGGGTCCGGTCCTCCAAGAGCGGTTTGTATATAGGAAAAAAAGCTTTCCTAAAAGAGCAACACGGTCGTGCAGCGCGTCTTTTTCAAGACGTCACTCCGACCGTGCGTTTCTGGATGCGGTGGTTTCCTATCCCCGGATGATGGGCACGAGCACAGCGTTTCATGTCTGGGGGTCCAGCATGTTAATGCGGTGCTCGCGGGCAGTGCATGCCATCACTGATGTCATGTCTGTTGCGCAGTTAAGATCGCGGCTCGCTCTTGCAAAAGAGCCACCCACCCCAGTTGTCCCCCGCACTGCGGTTGGCACTCGGGCAGATCTGAGGGTTTCAGTGAGAGTAAATCCGCCGCCCCCGGGCCGTGGACCTCTCGCTCCTCCACGCGCTCCATCCAAGCTTCAGGTGAAGAGAAGCGCTCCGTCCTTGGATGGTCGCTCTCTCACCTGATGACACCGGGGGTCAGATGTCCATCGCTGCATCGGAGGATGGGCTGTCATTGTCTGATGAGGATGCGAGCCCGCTCGCTCCCTCCCTCCGGGGAGGAGAGCGCGGCGTTAGCATCTAAAAAGCAGACGTGATGGCCGTGCTTTCTCGGGCTGCTTCGGCCGTGGGTCTGGTGATGGTTTATCCCCCAGCCCCGCGGCCGGGACCGACTAGATGGGTGTATGTGGAGGATATAAGGAGGCAAGACCTTCAAAGCCTCCCGTCCCCTTCTTCCCGGAAGTGCACAGTAAGCTCACGCTGTCCTGAGGGCACTTTTTTCTGCCCGATCTGCGTGCGCTTCCATCCTCACCATCCTTGGAGGTTGGGCTGTCAAGGTCTGACGAGGATTCGAACCCGCTCGCTCCCTCCGGGACTTTGAGCGCGGCGTCGAATCCAGAAGCAGACTTTGCGGCTGTGCTTCCCCAGGCTGCTTCGGCCGTGGCTCTGGAGATGGTTTATCCCCCAGCTCCGCGGCCGGACCGATTAGAGGGGTGTGATGTGGAGGATGAAGGCGAGACCTTCTAAGCCTCCCCATCCCCTTCTTCCTGGATGGGCACAGTAGGCTCACGCAGTGTGCTGCGTGCGCCTTCCCCCTCACCATGCACGCTATGGCCACCTACCAGCGCTACCAAGCGCAGGCGCTGGCCCGGCTGCGCGAGGATGGTTCTGACCCAGGACTGAGCATGCGCTCCGCACCGCAACCGACTATGCTCTTACAAAAAAAAAAAAAAAAAAGGTCGGCTGTGTGTGCCCTGGGAAGGACGATGATCACATCCGTGATCCAGGAATGCCACCTCAGGCTAAACCTGGTGATGTGCGTGACGTTGACAGAGTTCGCTTTCTTAACTCACCCATATCCCAGGCTGGCCTGTTCGGCGACACTGGCGGTGAATTCGCCCAGGAATTCACGCCGGTGATAGAGCAGTCGGAGGCGATGGGCGAGGTCTCTATCGGCGGGATTGTATGACCGCTCCCCCCCGCCGAGCCATCCACATCCACTGCTTTTTCGCCGAGGACGCCCGCCCGCAGCTTTGCTTCGCCGCCCCCGCCTGCGCCTCCGGCCACGCGGCTGCGCCGAGCATCGCGCCGGCAACCAGCGTCCCCCGCCCAGGGCGCCGCTAAGTTCGGTAAAACGGACCGCGAAGCGTCCCTGAGGCGGGCCATCTGGGGAGGAGGGAATTTGCTCTTTCCCCGCTGGAGGGCGGGGCACGTTATTTAAAGGCGTAAAAAAAAAAAAAAAAAACGCCATCAAAATCCTCAGTGAAAGAGCACTTTTCCCCTCCTCTGGATGTGACAGCCCGAACACTGCCAGTCTGGGACGCTATGCCTTCCAGCTCGCAGGATCGGTGCATTTCGCCAATGGCTCATGGAGCACGAGAGAACGGTCTCCTTTCTCTCCACTCCCAGCCCCTCTCCTGGAGTTTGAGTGCGAGACGAGAACATCTCCTCTCCTGCTCTCCTGTGGGACCCCAGCGCTCCCCGGATGAGCCCACTCACTCCACGCTGCCCCGCCGCTGGCACGTCAGCGATCGTGCGGGTGGGACCATTTGCGGGGGCTCTGCCTGCCTGGTTAGCGCGGGCCAGCCCATCGCAATGGCTCATCCATACGACCAGACTCGGCTATGCGATTCAGTTCGCTAAACGGCCTCCCAGGTTCACGGGCGACCAGGGTCAGTCCTGCGTCCGCCCCTGTCTTGCGAGAGGAGATTGCTGTCCTCCTGGCGAAGGATGCAATCGAGCCGGCCCTCCAGCCGAGATGGAGCGCGGGTTTTACAGCCCGCACTTCATCGTGCCCCAAAAAAAAAAAAAAAAAAGCGGTGGGCTATGGCTAATCCTATATCTGCACATTTTGAACCGCTGCCTTCACAGGCTGCGCTTCGGAATGCTTACGCAGATGCGCATCACGCGATGCGTTCGTCCTCAGGATTGGTTTGCAGCAATAGATCTGAAGGACGCGTATTTTCATATCTCCACACTTCCACGCCACCGGCAGTTTTTGCGGTTTGCGTTTGAAGGTCGAGCGTGGCAATACACGGTCCTCCCCTTCGGGCTCTCTCTGTCTCCGCGAGTTTTCACCAAGCTCGCGGGGGGTGCCCTCGCGCCCCTTCGGCTCGCCGGCATCCGCACGCTCAATTATTTCGATGACTGGCTGATTTTTAGCCCACTCTCGGGAGCAATTGATTATGCACAGAGACAAGGTGCTCCGGCACCTCCGCCCGTTGGGGTTTCAGGTCAACCGAGAAAAGAGCAAGCTCGCCCCCGTGCAGAGCATCTCCTTTCTCGGGTTGGAGCTGGACTCGATCACTATGGAGGCACGCCTCTCACGAGAGCGCGCCGAGGTAATGCTGAACTGTCTGAGAGAGTTCGACAGGAAAAAAAGTGGTCCCCCTGAAATTATTTCAGAGGCTCCTGGGGCATATGGCATCCGTAGCCGCGGCCACGCCGCTCGGATTGCTCCATATGAGACCACTACAGCATTGGCTTCACGATCGGGTCCCCAGACGCGCATGGCACGCGGGCCCACACCGAGTGACTGTCACTGCGCTGTGTCACCGCACCCGCACCCCCTGGAAAGGACCCCTCCTTCCTACGGGCCAGTGTGCCCCTAGGTCAGGCGTCCAGGCAGGCTGTCGTTTCGGCAGATGCCTCCAGTATGGGGTGGGGGGGCCGTGTGTAGCGGGCATGCTGCTGCGGACCTGTGGAGGGGAACCCAGCTGCATTGGCATATCAACTGCCTAGAGCTGTTGGCAGTGTTTCTCGCTCTGCGCCGCTTTTTACCGGTGCTGAGGGGGCAACACGTGCTGGTCAGGACGGACAGCATGGCCGCGGTAGCGTATTCCATCCGGATGGGGGGTATACGCTCCCGCTGCATGTCTCAGCTCGCTCGCCGTCTGCTCCTCTGGAGTCATACGCGGCTGAAGTCGCTGCTTGCTATTCACACCCCGGATGGGCTCAACTGTGCGGCCAACAGGCTCTCACGGCAGCTCCTTCCCCGGGAGAATGGCGACTCCACCCTGAGTCATGCGTAAGTATGCACTCCCCCCAGTGAGCCTACTCGCGCAGTTTCTGTGCAAGGTCAGGGAGGACGAGGGGCAGGTCTTGCTAGTTGCGCCCCTGGCCCAACCGGACCTGGATATCAGAACTCTCCCTCCTCGCGACGCCCCCCCTGGCGAGTCCCTTTGAGAGAGGACCTACTCTCTCAGGGACAGGGCACCATCTGGCACCCTCGCTTAGTTCTGTGGAACCTCCACGTGGGGTCCATAAGACGCGACGAGGAAGACTTAGGTAACCTACCGGTGGCGGTGGTTAATACCATCACTCAGGCTAGTGCACCCTCTACGAGGCATGCCTACGCCCTGGAGTGGAGTCTATTCACTGAGTGGTGCGCTTCTCGCCGAGAAGACCCCCGATCTTGCCAGATCAGTGTTGTGCTTTCTTTCCTTCAGGACAGGTGGAGCGAAGGCTGTCGCGCTCCACACTGAGGGTTTACGTGGCACCATCTCCGCTCATCATGATGCGTGGATGGCGGCACCGTGGGGAGGCATAACCTCATCATCCAGTTCCTCAGAGGTGCGAGGCGGATGTTTTCCCCCGCCCCCCTCTCATACCCTCTTGAGATCTCGCGGTAGTGCTACGAGCCTACGTGGGGATCCCTTCGAACCACTCGACTCAGTATCCTTGAGATTTCTGTCCTTGAAGACAGCTCTGCTGGTCGTGTTGGCATCGGTTAAGAGGGTTAGGTACCTGGAGGCATTTTCGGTCAGTGACTCGTGCCTAGAATTCGGGCCGGCCTACTCTCACGTTGTCCTGAGACCCCGGCCCGGCTATGTGCCCAAGGTTCCTACCACGCCGTTTAACAATCAGGTAGTGAGCCTGCAAGCGCTGCCCGCGGAGGAGGCAGACCCAGCCCTTTCATTGTTGTGTCCTGTTCGCGCTTTGCGAATATATGGGACCACACTCAGAGCCTTAGATCCTCTGACCAGCTCTTTGTCCATTACAGTGGTCGGCAGATGGGAAGTGCCGTATCTAAACAGAGGTTGGCCCACTGGGTAGTGGATGCCATCTCCCTCGCCTTTGGGCCAGGGTGAGCCGTGTCCCCCGGGGGTGAGAGCGCACTCCATTACGGAGCATCGCATCCTCCTGGGCGTTAGCACGCGGCGCCTCTCTGACAGACATTTGTAGAGCTACGGGTTGGGTGACACTCAATACATTTGCAAGGTTACAATCTGCGAGTGGAGCCGGTTTCCTCAAGGGTATTAGGCAACCCTTGGTGATTGAGGAAACGATTCGGTTGAGGTGTCGAAACACGCTTGCTGCGCCACTCTCCCTAACCCGGAGATACGTGCGCTTTTTCAGCTTTGTCAGTTTAGTTCCCCATTTCTTTGGCGAACCCTGCAGAGTTCCTCCGAGGCCCCCAGCACCTGACTCAGCGGAGGAGTCAGGTGTTGGCCCGTTACGTTGTCGGCATGCCCGCTGGTCAGCCCGCGTTCTGGGTATAGGTGCCTGCTATGTGTGATCCCCGCTGGCGATCCCATACGTTCACACAGCCACGGTATAGTCCCCCCTTCTAGGGCAGGCTCGTGTCTTCCCTCCCCGCTAACCATCCTTATGCTAGGACCCCCCCATCTCTGGGCTGGTCCATAGATTGTCACCAGGTCTCCCCTCTGGGTAGCAGGTGAGCTCCGCAGCGTCCTCCCTATCGGGACTGAACGCTTTCCCAACGTACTGTCGTATCAAACCTCTTTACAGGGTTATTGCGACTCCCCGAAAAATATAACCGTTTCTGAACAGGTAAGTGAGGGCCAGGGGACACGTTGGAAGACTGTGTCTCGGGGCGTTGTAGGTGCGCTTGCTCTACTGCGTGGCACACCCTTCGCCAGGGGCGCAGTAAGGTTCTTTCGTTGTGGCGTTTTTCCATAGATTTCCCCATAGTGGAAGTTTCCACATAGCATTGGAGTTCCCCATCCGAAGGGGAACGCTACGGTTACTAAAGTAACCCTTCGTTCCCCGAGGGGGGGAACGGAAATGCTATGTTCCTTCGCCACAACGATTGTCCCTTAGCTGTTGAGCGTGAAAGTCTCTTCAGCTAGAAAAGGATGCCGAGCATGGCACTGGCTGCGTCTTTATAGCATGACTGATTGTCATTGACGCCAGCTGTGCACGCTGACGCTGCCAACTCATTGGCATTTCATTGGCCCGTTTTTATACTCTTTCAGATGATTGGATTCTGACGAAATCCCCATAGTGGAAGTTTCCACATAGCATTTCCGTTCCCCCCCTCGGGGAACGAAGGGTTACTTTAGTAACCGTAGCGTTTTACTACAGTAAAGTGTGGTGAATTGTAGTATAAAATACCTTATATTTTAAAAAGCTATAAACTATGGTTATTGTTAAGAAATATTATTCAAGATAGTCATATCAAATTGTGAGTCTGCATTGTGCGCGAGCAGTGTATATTTGAGAGCGCGCGAGAAGTTTTGCGCATGAGCAGTGTATATTTAAGTGAGCGGGCAGTTTTGTCCACGAACAGAGGAAATCGGCGCACGAGCTAAGAGATTCGCTTGCTTGTATTACATGTATGTGCTCTTGACTTGTAATACTGCGCTCTGGACATTTGTCAGTGAAATAACGACATATTACACAGCTATTTTCAGTAATCCATAGCCAATCGCTTTTTTTGCCCGACGTTTAAAATGTACTGATTTATTTTATTCTGGCCTACAGAAAGTTACAAGCATCTGACATCAAAGCCAAGCTATTTTACCAAGCTGAATTTTGATGAGTGTGCTCACAACAAACATGCCTGTTATTTTCAAGCAAGCAGCGGGACCTTGAACTGCTGTGTTTAATTAAAACTAGACAAACTCTTAGAAACACAGGTGGTCCTCACAGTCTGATTCGCACATTTCAGTACCAAACTGTAGTATAAAATGTTGATATAGCCTAATTGGTAAAGTTTAGATTCATGCTTTGCCAGCAGCATAGCCAGTCCACCATCGCATACGCCTGAGCAGATGGAACGGCTCCTAAACCTACATTTGCTTCAAATTCTCCCTAATACCTTGCTCTCTCTGATTTGCTCTATCTCCTTGGCTTTGGCTTCTACCTTGCTCACACACACACACACACACACACACACGCACACACACACACACGCACACACACACACACACGCACACACACACGCACACACACACGCTCTCAGGTTGGCAGGCCTCTCCTCCCATGAGGGCTTTTGCTTTCTTATGCAGTAGAAAGCAGTTTAGCAGTCTCCTGTCTTCTGAGGGATGGTTAAATCCCTGCTGTCTGACTTTTGAGGGTCTCATGAGATTCTGCTGGAACAAAATGAGCCAAAGGGGCCTTTACTGAATCCCCCAACTCCAATGCACACACCAACATTTATACTGCGGATCAGCTGTTTGAATCTGTCAGTCATTATATGAAACACAAACACATCTGTTGTACTGACTATACATCTGTCCAACTATTTAGGCTGGCTCAAGGGAAAGCATGGAGACTTTGGAAGTCTCAGCAAAATACTGGCATGTATCTGTTAGCTTTTATAGCTCAGTGGCTCGGGATATAAATTGGTGTTTTGAGATACGCTTTTTGAGGCAGTAGCTGAAAATGACATGATGACAGTGCTGATTGAATGGTGGCTCCAAAATGATCACTGTGGTATCAATCTTGAGATCTGTAGGTGGAGGCTGCAGACAGCAATCTTTCAGATTTAAGAATCGTCAAAGAGGAGTGACACATGGATAATAATGTACTTCTTAAGTTTATCTGTAAGCTAAACAATGACAAAATTCACATTTAAAAGATATTTACATTGAACATTGAACTTATGCGTCGTTACTTGCCTTATGCGAAACCCGGGAACTCGGGGGAAACCCACGTGAGCATGGGGAGAACATGTAAACTCCGCACAGAAACGCCAGCTGGCTTGGTAAGGACTAGAATCAGTGACGTTCTTGCTACGAAGCAACAGTGCCAACCACTGGGCTACCAAGCCACCCATCTAGGAAAGGAGCAGGAGTAGGGGTTGAAGCGGGGATTCTTGAAAACAAAGATGGCTGTTAAATGGAACTTAGGGTATTTATAGTGGCTTAGGAGTCGTCTGATTGGTGTTTCATGAATTGAATAATGCGGGGCCGGCTGCAAGCAATCATAAGCACATGATCCTCTCGAAAATAGTTTATAAATAAACTTCAATTATTGAGAGGTGCGCGTCAGCGTCAGCCTCGCCGAGGTGCTATGCGACCATGCGAAGGCTGCGCCAGACCAAACGCAAAAGTATAAATTAGCCTTTAGTCCCTGATTATATTGATTAACCACCAATATTCCAGCATATGTTTTACACTGCGGATGCCCTTTCAGCCGCAACCCAGTACGAAGTACTCTCTTTCCCACACACACTCATACACTATGGCCAGTTTAGTTAATCTAATTCACTTACACCGCATGTCTTTGGACTGGGTAAACCAGAGCACCCAGAGGAAACCCACATGAACATGGGGAGAACATGCAAACTCCATACAGAAATGCCAACTGACCCAGCCGGGGCTGAAATCAGCGACCTTTTTGCTGTGAGGTAACAGTGCTAACCACTGAGCCACCTTATCGCCCCGAACATAAAACAATAATTAATAAAGTTTACAGAAAAGTGTTTAAATTAATCCCGTAGAATAGGCGCAAGTATTGTACATTTGACCATTTTTTGTACATCATCGAAAGCACAAGCACTCTTCTTCTTACGAAGAGTGTATAATCAAAAACTAGCCTAGATTGCCATCTGCTGTTAAACACTAAGCTCAGAATCAATTCTAAAGACAATCGTGATGTTTCCCGCAAATCACTGAGTATCGGCCCATGAATCATGAAACATAGATTTATCATCCCAGCTCCAAAAAAATATGTCCTTAGCTTACACAATTACATTTTTCTATATGGCGAATGGCACAGTATGTTATATAAGGGAAAAACCATTTAGTCAGTGTAAATGTGCTTTCCAATTGGGTAAATGAAGTCTTTCACTTGTAAAAAATACATTTATTCAATAATTTTCCACAGTGGAATGAACCACCAACTTATCCAGCATATGTTTTACACAGCGGATACCCTTCCAGCTGTAACCCATGGCTGGGAAACTCACTCATTCACACACATGCAATATGGCCAATTAGGTTATTCAATTCACCTGTACCACATGTCTTTGGACTTGTGGGGGAAACCGGAGGAAACCCACACAAACACAGGGAGAACTTGCAAACTCCACAAAGAAAATGTGTGAGCTTAGCCAGGACTCGACAGTGACCTTCTAGCTGCGAGTCCACCTGAGCCACCGAGTCGCCCCATTTGAAAAAATAATGAGGTAATTTACAGTAAATAGAAGTGTGTATAATAGTGTATAGTGAGCAATACTAAAGTAAATTCTGCAGTATACTTTACAGTACAATTTGTTAATGAATGGTGAAGCATATTGTATTATAAAATGTGATAATGAAAATGTGATTAAATGCAATAAATGCTGTGGTATAAATACAGAAAAAACAAACAAAAAGCGCTCAGGGGTAACTCAAATATTTGATCGGTGCTCTTTGGGTGAGGGATTCATCAAAACATCAAAAGAAATTAGTCCAAGGCACTCCGAATATGTGGAAAATTTAAAAAGCCTTTATTCACATGGCTTAATCTTAAAAGAAACCTACGCGTTTCGGCAGAGATCTGCCTTCATCAGGGGTAAACAGTGATCAGGTGCGTTTAGAGTCTCTTTTGAGTACTAAGGTCACATGACTCATTCAAACATCTCTACAATACTCAAATAATTTAACCGACATAGTCAACTATCATCATTAATTCAGCATAGATAGAGGGTGACTTTAAACCATGCACAGATATACAAAAAATGCTTAAACATGGCATGTACATACATACTTCCGAACACATTTACATGTGCACATGCACATATATACACACATACACGTATAAAAACATGTACACATGGGAAAATACAAACACATTCTACAATGTATGATGATAATCAGTGGATCATCTATGGATAAACTGTTTTACAAAAATGAAGAAAAGTCTAATTCACCATTTAGACCTGGGAATCTAGTTGCTTTTAACGTATAGATCCAAAAAGTCTCTCTCTGTTTTAATCTTTTTATCCTGTCTCCTCTTGTCGAATTATAAATATGTTCAATCCCAACTATTTTTAATGAACTGGGATTGCCGTGACCTTGATTTTTATAATGTAGGGCCATAGGATAATGTGGGTTACAGGTACGTATCGCATTTTTATGCTCCGCTAATCTCAATTTTAATTTTCTCTTAGTCATTCCTATATAAAAACATCCACACGGACATTCCAGTCGATAAACAACAAATGTAGTATTGCAATTAATAAATGAATTAATCTTAAATTCTCTGCCTGATGATGGATCTCTAAATATATTCGTTTTGAGTATGTTATCACAATGATTGCAATTACCACATCTGTAGTTTCCTGTTGTTTGACTTAACCAAGTATTAGTCTTCTTGGTGGAACGCGTAGGTTTCTTTTAAGATTAAGCCATGTGAATAAAGGCTTTTTAAATTTTCCACATATTCCGAGTGCCTTGGACTAAATGCTGTGGTATATTTGAGATTTTACTACAATAAATTAAGGTGTTATATATAATATATAAAACTTTTAAAAATAATAAAAATTTCAAGCAAATTATAGAGTGAATTGTTTATAGTACTAGGTATAGTTATTGTATTACCACAGCAACCATATAATTACCACAAAACATTAATGAATGTACTTTATAGCATGGTTAAAAAACACTATTAATTTGAATTAATATATCACTGTAAACGCCGCTGTTGTCATTACTAAAGATATTAAGTTAATATAACTTGACATTACTTAAAATACCAAGTTTTGGCATCAAAACTTTAACATATGTGTTTAATTTACTCATTAGGCAGCAAAAAACTTTTAATTAATATTTTAAGTTCTCTGAACTTAATATGTTTTAATTTCTTTAAGCGATTCACAATGTCTCTGTTTAAAATGATTGGTTGCACTTGAAATTCTGCCTTGACAATCATGCTGATTGGTTTATATATGTTATATGACACAAGTTGGTCATTTTGCTTGGGATTATGAATTTTGCTGAAGCGCAGCAGGACAAAAGAACTACCTGAACCCATCTGAAAAATTATATTACAATTAGAATTAGTAAATTTAATAGTAAACAAGAGAAAATTTTAATTAGTAAGTAGATATTTAAATGCTCATATACAATTTTCTTAATTGATATATTACGCAGGGGTGACACAGTGGTGTGGTGGATAGCGTTTGTCGCCTCACAGCAAGATCGCTGATTCGAGTCCCAGCTGGGTCAGTTGGCATTTCTGTGTGCAGTTTGCATGTTCTCCCCGTGTTACCGTGGGTTTCCTCCAGGTGCTCGGGTGTTCCCAACAAGTTCAAAGACATGCTTCTAAATGTACTATAGGTGCACTATAGCTAAACTATAGGGGAATTGGGAAAGTTAAATTGTCTGTAGTGTATTTCTTCATGTCCTGGTTCTCCAGGTTGGGGGTTGAACATTGGGCTCAACCTCGACCCACCTCATAAAAATTTGATGTTACGAAACACCAACATGGTTTGGCTAAATAACAGCTTCGATATAAACAGCCCTGGGAGTAAGTTAAAGAATATAAAAGCTGAAAATTTGGAAGTTTAGTCTATTAGCCATTTTAAGTTATCTGTAATTAAACATTTAAGTTAATTCAATGAAAAGAGCACATTTGGTCAACTTAATTAATTGAGTTGTTGTTTTCCTATTACTCAAACGAACTGAGGGAATCACTGTCCTTAAATCATTTAAGTAGTCTCAATTTATTAGGGTTTACAGTAAAGTTGCTGAGACTTTTATTTTACTATGTTGATGAACTTTCATCTGAAACAAAATGCTAAGGTGGAAACAGGACTTTCTCTTTGCGCATCATTTCCTTATAGCAAACTAATGGTAAGACGGGCATGGTTAAGAATATTGTGGCTAAAGCTGTCAAACTGACATTGACCAAGAAGCACCGACTCTATAAACACAGAAGCAAATGGTTACTAAAACAATTCTTTAAAGTGAATTAAATTGCAAGGATTAATCCTTCACCTTAAGAACAACAATACGAGCTAGCAAAATAAACATTGTAAATTTTGATTGCACACAGACTTTAAACTTACCCTTTAAACCCCACCACAGAACAAAGAGCTCTTTGCCGAACTCCAGCACTGCTATGTAGAACGTTTTGATAGCAACATCACAGCAAATAAGAGCAGCAGAACCGACGCATCATGTTTATAATACATGACAATATCACACTTGCAGGCCTTTGATCATACGCTGCTGTGTGTGATCATTTCTAGCTGCTATTACAGGCCACGGGGCAGATGATCAGAGGGAGCGTCAGCACAAATGATAGCGAATATGCAGACGCGCAGTGTCAGTGACCAGAGAAGTGTCTGGAGGTGAAGATGGAGAGCAGCATGAGGGTGCAAATCAGAGCTGAATGAGGGATTTAGAAGGTGCGCCTGTCTCTCACCTCTCCATTGATTTTAGTAAGCGAGTGTGTGTTCAATCAATGTTTTTGTTATCACTGAGAGAAAATTAAGTAGGGACCATGTGAGCATATACCCTCTTCAGGCAAGATTACCTTCTGTGAGGGTGTGGAGAAAATGCTAAAGGCCTCCAGATCTGTCCTTGCTTTGAGACTGTGAGTGCTTACTAAATGACTTTTTTAATGTCTTCAATATATAAACACTTTTCAGTTTTGTTATTCTGTCATTCCTAAACACTTTTTACCCAATAATGCATTGACCTTGGGGTTTATGCATCACTTTCATTTGGCACTCTTTAGTGAGCTGCGAAAGCTTCCATTCATGATGATATATTGAATGTTTATATTAGCAGCGCAGATTCTTGGGAAATGATATTAAATGTTCCGTTATGTAAACTGTAGTATCATTTAAAAGTCATCTCACATTGCAATTGCCCAATCTATTAATTGTTTAGGCTGCAAGACATCCAATATTTTGTACTTTTGGTTAAAAACTGTGAACATAAATCAAGTATACGATGACAAGACATAACTTTGGCAGTAGCTAGACATTTTATAGATTTTGGACATGATGTTAAAGGTTCAAGACACCCTGGAGTCACACTTTTTGATGGTCCTTTTGTTGAATTTAAGTTGCATGTCAGCTAATTCTCATTAGATTATAAGTAGACTGTTAGGTTAGGGTTAGGGTTAGTGTAAGTTGACATGTACTTGCAAAGTTTCTTTCAGTGAGTTAAATGTCTGTTTAGCAGCAGTATCAACAAATATTAAGCAGACAGTCTACTAATACTCAAGTGAACCATCAAAATAAAGTGTTACCTTAAAATTTTTTGTCTGTTATCAGTTGAGTTCCTTACCATTCAGACACATTGCCGTGCTGCTGCGTTCGCAATATGTTTAAAATCCTCCAGATTACCGGCGGTGTTAATGTTTGAAATAGATAAGGCAAGAGACCTGCTGCGCTGCTATCCACTGTGTCTGCATTCAGACCTGGGGATTGAGGAGGAGAGAAGTCCTCCACATTTACAGTGTTTATATAAACACAATTATCTTTATGATGATTTAGCAAATTGTGGTTATGTATATATAAAATTATGAATAATATATGTAGCAGAGCATTAAATTACTTGCAGTTCATTTCTTTTCATTTTAACTTTGTAAACTATAAAGTCATGGGTCTCCTCACGGTTTGTGTCTCATTTTGTGAGCCAGCTGAGAACAGTTGTTCAGCCCCCTCTTTAGACCCTTCTGTGTTTCTTTAATGGTTTGTTGTTTATCTATAATATTGTGAATCATGGATTTTGAGTATACATTAATACAAATTATGAGATAAAAATGTATTTTTTAGTGTTTTGAACTGTCGGAATTTCATTGCAGTGACATGAATAAGTAAATGATGATAATTAATATGTTATTTTCCTGTGCAATGGAAATAATGCTTTTGAAGGTAAAGGAAAATATTTCTTGTGTGATAAATTGCAGTGGATTGAAATGAAAATGAGATGAAAATGAAATGTTTTTAACTGTTGAGTTGCCGTCTAATGATGTAACATGATTGACTGTGAGATAAAAGGGTGAAGTGAGAGGATTGTGCCCCGCACTGAGGAAGGCATTGAGCCGAAACGTCTGTGTTTTGCATCCTCTAAGAAAGTAAAATAAAGCTATACAAAGTAATTATTTAATGAGTGTGAATCATAATCTTCTGAATAAAAAAACTGAGAGAAAATTAATTTGTACACAAAAATGATCCAAATGTTTGGGGTTTGGCAAGATATTTAGTGCTTTTATAAACTTTTTAAATGGTTTTATGCTCATCAAGGAAAGGATATTGTGTTTGATCAGAAGTATAGTTAAAATATTTTATATGTGTACTGTAATAGGGGTGTAATGGGATATCCGGCATGGTGGCTCAGTGGTTGGCACTGTTTCCTTACAGCAAGAAGGTCGGTGGTTCGAGTTCACAATACACAGATGTCATGGTTTGGTTAATTTATTGCAAAAACAAATACAGTCAGTGCAGATGTGCCATACACTGGTGTTAGACAGAAAAGCCACAGCATAGCAACACTCACATGCTTCTTTGCATCTAAAATATGAGATTCAGCACTTGGGAATGTTTTTTTTTTTTTTTTTTTAAATATAAAAAGCCCCTTCCGCCATGTTTCTGTCACATAAAACAGTTGTCATGCCAACTTGCATTTTCAAAAGAGATTTCAGATTTGAAGCTTGAAATCGAATCTTGTTTGTGAAAGCTTATTGGCTGTTTTATGAGAGGGCTGAGCTTAACCTTTGAATGTATAATATACAGTCTCCTTTTTTGTGTGAGTCTTGACTGAAAATCAGAATCATTCTCTCCTAAGTTTGAATTCTAAAGTGATGTTTAAAATTTCTGATCCAGTCGGGGGGCATAAAGTATTGATTATATTATATCATGTTGAGTATTTATAAAATAGTAAATACAATTTGACAAAAGTATACAGGTCAATGCTGCTGTCCCTTTAAAAAAACTGAACTTTGGTTTTAAATGAAGTTTCACAAACTAATTACTAAAAACTACAAACTACAATAATCTGTAGTAATCTGTAATCTATAGTAAGCCAATCAGATTATTCTAAATTTACTATAAATAGCCCGACTAGCATTACTCCCTTATCATCGTTTTTTGAAGAATTCCCCCATCCACCTCATCTCCCCCTTTCTGACTTCACGAGGGGGAGCTCTCAAGATCTCGTACCCCCTTACATGCTCATTGACCAGGCGGGAGCCCTGGGTTCAATTATCTACGAGCTCATGGTCCTTTCCTGGGACAGCATGCCAAACCTGCTATTATTATGAAGCAATATCTAAGTGTGGACTCTTGAATATATTAAAAGTGTAAAAAACATTTTTGATGAATTGACCACCATTTCGACAATAGGTCTAAAACAAACTTTTATTTTGATTGCAATGTGGAAATGGGGAGAATCGTGCCTTTGAAACTTTCCCATATCTACTGGTTTGAATTTTTTTGCATTGCCATAATTTGCACTGAATTACGATCTGGTGCTACAGCGCAGCTTGTGGTCAAATGTTGATATTACGGGCACTGAGTACAGGCACTTGTTTGTGTGATTACATCAAATGATTACTCCACAACAAGAATATTTGTTGACACTTTTTTTCATTATCGATGTTGTCGACAATGTTGATTGATTGTTTTAGTCCTACTGTCTAATTTTATGCTGGGAAAAAAAAGAAAACTATCAATAATTCTTTATTATATGATTTAATAAAAAAAAACATGTCTCACCTTTACATTTAAGTAAATCTCATCTATTCACTGTTCTACCTTTAGAGCAAAATATGTAAATGTGTACATTATGTAAATATTGAACATCTGCAGAAGGTTTTGCCTATATTATATAATTCTCTTTATTCCAGACACTAGGCCCAATATTCAGAATTTTTCTGCATTTATTTTCTTTACTTACTCCCAGGGCGTGTATATCGAAGTTGATATTTATCTGCACCATGTTGGTGTTTTGTAAGATCTAATTTTTACGAGGTGGATCGTTAGCCCAATGCTCAACCCCCAACCTGGAGGACCAGGACACACACACATACACTTCGGACAGTTTAGCTTACCCAATTCACCTATAGCACATGTGTTTGGACTGTAGGGGAAACCGGAGCACTCAGAGAAAACCCACATGAACACGGGGAGAACATGCAAACTCCACACAGAAATGCCAACTGACTCAGCCTGAACTTGAACCAGTGACCTTCTTGCTGTGAGGCGACAGCGTACCCACTGCGCCACTGAGTTACAGAGTCTGTGTCTTTATCAATTAAGAAAAATGTATAAAATAATTGAAATATATACTTACTAATTTAACTTTTCTCTTTTGTCAGATGGGTTCCGGTAGTGCCTCTGTCCTGCTGTGCTTCAGCAAAATTTAGCATCACAAGCAAAATGACCACCTGGTTTCATATAACATATATCGACCAATCAGCGCAATTGTCAAGGCGGAATTTCAAGCGCAACCAATCATTTTAAACAGAGACATGGTGAATCGTTTAAAGAAATTAATGTTAAGTTGAGAGAAACCTAAAATATTAATTAAAAGTTTATTGCTGCCTAATGAGTAAGTTAAACACACCTGATACCAAAACTTGGTATTTTAAGTAATGTCAAGTTTTATTGACTTAATATCTTTAGTAATGACAACAGCGGCGTTTACATTATGTTCGAAAGAGATTTACCTTAACCTGCTTCGAACATAAATGAAGCTTTCTCATCAGCATATTTGCTTGAGCATATAACTTTTGACCTTATCCCTATACATATCATTCTCATCACTCCTATCCTCAGTAGCTACATGCTCTAAATATTTAACAGTTTCACTAACATTTAAAACTTACCCTGACAAATAAAAATCTGGAAAAATCATATCTCTATGTTCTTTACTTCTACACGTCATGTAAACACTCTTTTTTAAGTATATTGCACATCATATCTCTGCCCATAATGTATACATACAAAAACATTGTTTTCAACAATTGTACTTTATTAGTGAGTATACAGTATGTAGCTGCAGTATTGTAAATGTGCATTTCTTTCTGTTTCTTTTCCATGTCCTCATCCTTGACATCCTTTGCAACACCTCTCTGGACCTGGACAATGTTGATGTGGGACTCCTCTTTTCCCTTCTCCTCGGGCCACACAGGTAAGTTATCTACCCATCTGCCTCCGCCGCACTGCTATTGTAGATGAAGCCCTTGATCTGTCCTTTCATGTGAACTCCCTGCGGAGGGCATCGGCCAAGACAAACCACTGCAGATTTAGACAGGGAATTTTCTACAATGGAGATAAAAAGTACCGTATAGCAGATCAGGGTCAGTCTCTTTCATTTTTAGCATTATGTCTTTGTCAGCTTCAATGTGCATGCCTTTTCTTTCTCTAGCCTTGATTAATCAAGCCAAGCTTTCTTCTAATAATGGCATGTGTCCTGGGAGACCCTGTATGGTTTTGATTTGTGGCACCGCATTCAATCTCTGCAGTCCTTTATCAGGCTAATAGGACATTCTTCCATCTTTAGGCGACTCTGTGTTGTGCAGCTCGCATTGTCCTCAAGGAGTTTGAAGCTGTGTATTTTTACTAGAGCCATCAAAGTGAATCGATAAGGTGAAAAATAATGATTGCGATTTTTATCAGGAGTTGCTCCAACGGGCCGCTTAAGGAAAAAATGGTAATGTGTTGAAAGTGACAGTGTTTACTTGCTTTAGGGAAATCGGCCTGCGAACGAATTGCTTATGGTTGTCCCTACAAATGGCTTATTTATAGTTGTCTCTGCACATTAAGGTGGAATCTGTAAAAAAGTATTTTAGCATCAAAAAAATTATACACATCAGACTTAAGAGGATGACAAACATGACACATGACTGTGAACTTAGAATGAACTTGTTTAAAGAGAGACACAAACTGAATACAACTGCCAGGAAAAGATGAGACACACCCACATATTGTGAACACTTGAATTTTTCAGAAATAATCTTCATTGTTTAAAATATGTTATCATTTTAGTTGCTGCTATACTTTACAGATCAAGGAGAACAATGTGCTATAGAATAACTAAGGCGCTTAAAAAAAATTAAAGGGTGAACATTTGAGAACAGCAATTGACATATTACAAGAAAACTTGATAGTCTGATAGTTATAGAAGTATGAAAATGAGTAGGAAGCGAACAGGGTCTTGCTTTAAATGTCTTCACCAAGGATTTAATCAGGTTTAGGTCAGGACTCTGGGATGGCTGTTCATTTTTTCAATGTTTTCAGCTTCAGTGAGCTGCTTTGCTCATACAGTTGTGTGACAGAAGTGTATTGTGCTGTATAAAAATGCTGGCTGATTGAGCAATGAATCAGGGAAGGAACCACACATTGCTAAACAACCTTCTGATAAACTTTTGCATTTCACTCTGTCATGTAACTGTAAAAGGTTCGCAACTCTTTTTTCCCAAATCACGACTCTTTCTTCTCCACTTTTTAAATATTGAGATATTGTTTGTCGCGACATATCCTTACTGTGCTTAGAGCTGAACTTGTGAACAGTCCCAGCTGCAGTGTTGAGCTGATTGCTCATTGATGTCCTCTGCTTTATCATGTCCTTTCATGCATTTACTTTTTGGGGGACTTGAATGATCTTGTGACATTGTAAAAAGGCAGTATTTTAGAAACCACAGATCTGGAATGAAATACTTTTCTTGCAATAGCTGAAAGTGTCTTTATCCCTTTCACCTTCATCTGAAAAACCTGATGTGGAATGGTTTTAATATTTTAGAAAGCATTAAAAACTTAAACGTTATACGGAGAGAAGTGAAAGAGAGAGAATATTTGAATTTATTTATTTATTAGCCCTTCTGTGATATTTGATTCTTTTTCAAATGTTTTTATTGACTACAGAACAAACTACTGTTATTCAATAACTTGGCTAATTAACCTAACTTGCCTAGTTAACATTAAAGTTACACTTTAAGCTAAATACTACACTGTAGAATGTACTAAGGTGAGCTTTCTTAGAAAAATGGATGAAACCAATTGTATAATTTATTATATAATTTATTATATAATCATATACATACACTGTAAAAAATAAAACCACATATCTACTCAATAAATTTGAGGCAACAGATTACAAGCAATACTATTAATTAAATTCAACATATATGGTTTGAGTAACAATTAATTAAGTTAGCTCATTTAAAATTAGTCATTTAAATTGAGTAACCACAAACAGTACTTAAAGAAATTGTCAATTTTTAAACATTAATAATTTAATTGAACTGAAAAACCAACACGATGTTAATGAAAACTACTCAATGTTTTTATTTAGATTTAACATTAAATCTTGGTCTTTGATGAACCTAAAAGAGCACATGTCACTCCGCTACTCACCCGTTTGCACTGGCTGCCAGTTGCTGCTCGCATCAAATTCAAAGCTCTGATGTTTGCTTACAAAGCGACCTCTGGCTTTGCTCCTTCTTATATGCTCTCACTTCTGCAGATTTATGTGCCCTCCAGAAACTTGCATTCTGTGAATGAACGTCGCCTCGTGGTTCCATACCTAAGAGGGAAGAAATCATTTTCCCGAACTCTCACATTCAATCTGCCCAGTTGGTGGAATGAACTCCCTAACTACATCAGAACAGCAGTCACTTGCTGTCTTCAAGAAACGCCTAAAAACTCAACTATTTAGTCTCCACTTTCCTTCCTAATCTGCAACTGCCTCTCTGGCTATACCACTAACTGTACTCTCTCAAAAAAAAAAAAAAACATTACTATTGCTTTGCCTATATTGCCTAAAGCACTTATTCACTGTTGCTCTTATAGTTGTGTAAATTGCTTCCTTGTCCTCATTTGTTAGTCGCTTTGGATAAAAGCGTCTGCTAAATGACTAAACGAAAATAATACTTTGTCTACACAAAAAATTTGAGGTAACAGATTACAAGAAATATTAATAATTAAATTCAACAAGTATGTATTGAGTAAAATTTTATTCAATTTAGCTCAAATTAGTAAGCCTGTTCAGCAGTGTGGAGCCACAAAAGAGGTTAACAACAATCCCATAATAGACAGTACGTCAATACACAATAAAACATGTACATTTGAACAAATTAATAATCTTAACAAGGACTTTGATAATCTTTTCTAAACAGCATAGTTTCAAACAACTGCACATTAAACAATATTGTTTAAAACAATACACTTAAAGTGAAATTTATCTGATTTAATGGATCAAAGATATTATTTGGCAGAATATTGCAGATTCATTGAAGCAAAGAGGACACTGCATTTCATGGGAATACTACCCTTTAACATCTTGCAGTGTTCACTAGACAGTTAACACTAGACACAGCTAAAATGCATAGGTCAAACCCAAGATGACACAAGCTCTGGGAATGATTATTACATTTATTAATAGTAATATATTTTTAAATTTTGATCATCAAAGAATTGAAAAAGCTCTCAGATTTGTTATGCTTATGCCTGATTATTCTTAAATTTTAATTCTTTCACCTGTTTCCTCAGTTCCCTTATCACCATTTTCTGTCATTAATATGCTTTCGACACATGACCAATCAAAATTTATAAATACATATTACTGTAAGTCAAAATTACTTGAATCTATTTAGTTTAATAACTTAATAAAAATTGAGTAATTAATAACTTAAAAATAATTAATAATTAATAACTGAAAAATTGGGATTACTTGTTTAAATATTGTAACGTGAAGATATGTATTCATAATAAGTTAACTGCACTTAATTTTATTAGAGAGAACAGCTTTTGTTTTTTACAATGTAGTATCTTACAAAATAACAGAATAAATAACTGTAATGGAATATATATATATATATATATATATATATATATATATATATATATATATATATATATATATATATATATATATATATATATATATATACACCCACACATACACACAGACTTAAACTGTGAGTCTGTGCAAGATGTGTAAACATGAGGCAGTGTACATTTTTCACAGCTGGAAGTAAGTCTCTTAAGTGTACACATGAAACCCTCTTAATTTTAAGCTTTGATTTTATTACTGTAATGTGTCTTTGGGAGTGAGTAAGAAACATTATGGGTGGAAAGTGTGTAAAGTGAGAGGAGTCTGCCACAATCTTAACTGCCCACTTGAGGCTCCTGGAAGTGGATATGTCCTGAAGAGGCAGCAGGTTGCCTCCTATAACCTTTTCAGCTGAGTGGATTGCTGAGTAGGTTCCTGAGGAGTCAACGAGCTGGAGGATGAAGTGGAGGGACATGGGGTCTCTTTTTATAAAAAAAAGAAAAAAATACGAAAATAAATAATAATACAAAAAAAAAAAAATTCTGGTAAGTATGGTAAAAAACAGCAAAAACCATATAACCATAAAGAAAATATAACCATAAAGAAAATATCATCTTCAGCGCGATAGCCAAGTGGTTAGTGCACTGACATATAGCGCAACATCACTCTAGGCATCCCGGGTTCAAATTCAGGCTTGTGAACCGTTCACGTTTTGCCTTTTAAGGCAAAATGCCAAAAAATAAATTAAAAAAGCATGTGTCACACAGAATGAAGTGGTTACCTACTCCTTTTTGTTCATTGTGTTGTTCAAATTCTGTGGGGACATATATGCATATGTTTTTTGAATGTCCACTTATCAGTACATTTTAGCGATAAGGTCTTCTAGGGTGCATTCACACTAGCACTTTTGGTTTGTTTTGAGTTTGTTTGATGTCAGAGTTTGGTACAGTTAGCTAGTGTGAATGCTGTCTTCTGAACATGGGTGCTCTCGCACGAGCCGCACCCGAATCCACCTGAAAGAGGTGGTCTGGGGTACAATTTGCGCAAACTCCGGTTCACTTCAGGTATGAATGCAATCGTACCAAATAATGGAAGTAAACTAACAGTACGTCGTTTTCATAACGTTCATTCATGTGTGTGTGTGCGTGCGTGCGTGCGTGTGTGCGTGTGTGTGTGTATGTATCACGAACTGTACCTTGGTGACAAGTGGGACTGAGCCAGGGCAAGCACAGTGATAATGTCTGTTTGTCTTCTCTAAAAACAGTTTCTTCGAACATTGCGTGATGTTCTGAATGTTTTTAAGGATAAGATTTTAAGGAGTGTTTAAAATATTATCATAATGCATCCCTGGTTAATGGATTACATTATTAATTTCATTTTTTGTATTGTTAGATTTAAAAGAAAGTATGTTAACATATAAAATGATGCATTGTTTTAATTAATATGTAAAAAAAAAAAAAAGTCAAAACTATGTTTTGTGTACAGAAGCTGATCTGGGATCAGTTTATCATACAGAGCGTGTCTGTCAGTGAGCGCTTATATATGAATTTGCTGATTCAAAGGTTGCATATGAAGGACGATGAATGACTCACAGCTTTAATGGAAAGAAATACAGACATTATTATATTAATTTCAACGTGCTTTCAAGATTAAAAATTTGGGAAAAATACAGGAAAATACTTAAACGGGATGATAGCAGGATAGAATGATAAAATATGGGAGAATGATGGCAAAAACAGGAGGGTTGACATGTTTGAAGTGAACAGGAAGTGTTTGTGGAACTACAGTTTTGCGAAGGAGCGCAAAACATCTTAGCGTTCCCTTGCAAAAAATCTTTGCAAGGGAACGCAAAAACTGTATTTTCCTATCAAGTTTTTTTTTTTCTTCCACCCATTTTTTTCCCACCATCAAGTCCCTTTCGGGTCTCCATAAATGTGCAGTATAGTTTGCATACATTTCTAGCACAGAAGTCTGAACACTGGATAAGTCGAGTTCACAACTCTTGTCTCTTTTTTTAAAGTGTCAAAGCAAGATTTTACAGAGCGGACTTTGGAAATCACTTTTAATTTCTCCATAATTCAGGAAATTGCTGATATATATATATATATATATATATATATATATATATATATATATATATATATATATATATATATATATATATATATGCTGTTCTTATATATATATACATTTGACGTGCAAAAAAATAACCGGCGTCTCATCTTAAGCAACACAAACTAGCTACACGTTCAGACTACATCACACACAGATATGTAAATTCTCTGCTACATTACAGTTCCATGTGGCATATCCCTAGAAACAACACAATCCTCAGGAACAGCGATATGGATTATGAATGTAGAGACATAAACAGAGCGAGACAGTGTGATACACAGTAAGAGGCAGATGAAGATGAAGATGTTAACTCACAATGACAGTCAGAAAGAGAGAGAGAGAGAGAGACTACTAAGAGCAAGGGCTAGACAGGGACACAGATGGAGAAAGACAGAAAGCTTCCCTCAAGCTCACTCAATTGTTTTCATGTTTGATGGTAGGAGGTGGTTCAGACCACGGGTTCTCAACCGGTTTTGCTTCAGGATACAAGTTTAACACTGGACACAATATAACTGATTTGCGTATTGTACCAAAGTAAACAAAAATCTTCTCTTGCGCTCTCAGCGGTCAATAATTCACTGCACTAAAAATGCATTGTGGCACAAACCATGTTTATCCTCGCAGCAAGTGGACCATATTTAGGGCACGTCATGCAGCCTGTCTGTGTTGGCATCTGCCTAATTTGACTTGTGCCAGATTAATTTTGCTAGAAATGCTGCCGAGTTGACTGGCTGCAGAGTTCTTTTAGTGTGAGAATTCAGTATGACTCCTTGTGTCGGTTATTTTTTAGTTACATTTTTACATGAATCATTCAGATTTTGCCCGCTGTCAGAACAAACCGCAGACCTGTTTTTGGCTTGTGACACATTATAATTTAGAGGGACTGTTTAAAGAGGCATCTATAAAAAAGAAAAGGAGAGTAATTTAGCATTTGATTTCTGAAAGGATATCCTCCGTATTGTTATTCTGGTTCTCCTATTGCCATCTGGTGGCTGCTTGTAAAAGCAGATGAAGTCTTCTTTTACAAAAACGTTTCTGAATCTTTATTGAATCCAAAGCCCCTCATTATCTAACAATTATATTTAAAAGCTCTTTGCTCATCTATTAATTGAGAGAGCTCTTCTTAATTAATAGATAATGATTTATAATCATATCTTTCACTTGGTTTACTCATTTTTAATCGCAGGTTCAAGGTTTTTAAATCACACTTTTTTTTCAGTTTCTATAAGAGCTTCAGTTTCTTCAAGAACTGTGGGAATCTTGGTTATTCAATTAAAAAAAAACTTTGTTGTTGAGGGGAAATTGTAATTAATCCATCCTATTATTTTTTTTTTGTCTTATTTTCTTAGATTTATATTTTCAGAATCAGAAAGAGCTTTATTGCCAGGTATGTTCACACATACGAGGAGTTTGTTTTTGTGACAGAGCTTCTACAGTGCAACAGGATTACAGAGACACGACAAAAAACAGATAATAAATATATTTTAAAAATAGAAGTAAGTAGTGAATGCAACTATGTAAGTGTAGACAAAAGTATGTGCAGGTATATGTGCTGGTATACTACTAAATACAACATTATTTGTGCAAATTGGCATGTAAAGTTATAAAATAAGTGTATATGTGTATAAAAGTGTATAGCAAGTAGTGATGTTGGTTTCACAATTATTATTGTCAAGTGTTCATGAGATGGATTACCTGAGGGAAGAAACTGTGTCTGGCTGTTCTTGTGCACAGTGCTCTCTAGCGTCGACCAGAAGGTAACAGTTCAGAGAGGCAGGATGCTGGGTGTGAGGGGTCTAGAGTGATTTTTGCAGCCCTTCTGCTCGCTACAGTTCTTGGAGAGTAGGGAGGGCTGTACCAGTGAATTTTCTGTTTTTTACAAGTTTTATATTTCATTAAAATCTTATAGAAATATAAACACTTAATGAATTGTGAAATAAATGTTATAAACAATTGATTCAACTTAATACAATGTCTGCTTTCTCAAGTGAATCAATAGGATAGTTCCACTCAAAATGAAACTTTCTTGGTTGTCAGTAGCTTCCAGATACCAACATTCTTTTGTGTTTAAGGAAAAAAATCAAATTTGGAACCACTTGAAGGTGGGTGAATGGCGTGTAAATTTATATATATTGATACAGTAGGAGAAATAGAAATTTCTCAGAAAACATATTTTTGATGATGTTGACTTGAATTTTTCACTGGATGTTGGTAACGACCAGATAAATAGAAAACAAAATTAATTAGTTTCCACTTAATTCATGTCTACACTCAAAAGAATAATTTTTTCTGCTTGTTCAAACTACTTATTTAAAAAGAGCGGAAACACAATTCTTGTTTTTTTTTTTTGGGGTGGATAACATAAATGTTTGGTTTAATCAACTTAAATTTGTGAAAACAGCTAAGTTAACTTAAAGCATTTGTGCTGGGACAACTTGAAAGAATTGTGTGGAACCCTACATTTTACAATAATAAAATGAAATGATGCAGGGAAGACTATTTTGTTTTGAACACATGAAGAAAGGGAGGTGTACGAAAGCAATAAAAGCCCAGACAGCAGCTGAAATCTCTCAGAAGTTATTCAGCAACACTCTGCACTTCCTCATTGTAAATAAATATCAGCTGCTTCAGTCCAACATCTACATTATCAGGATGATGAAGATGAAACCAGAGTGGACATTTCAGCATAACAATGATCGAAAACACAGCCAAGGAAACTCTCAAATGGTTTCAGAGAAAGAAAAGCAAGCTGTAGAATGGCCCAGCCAATCACCTGACTTGAATCCAATAGAAAAAACAAAACAAAATAAAGATCAGATTTGATAGACGATACCTGCTGCAAGCTGTCATTACCAAAACTGCCATTACCAAAAAGCTTTATATATAATATATATTAATATAATATATAATATATAATATATTTAATATATTTTTATATAAGTATTAAATACAGTTCAGTAGTTTATTACTTTCTTTTTGTGTCGTTCCCTTTGTTAGTAGACATACCTCATTTTTCACACACACACACACACACACACATATATATATATATATATATATATATATATATATATATATATATATATATATATATATATATATATATAGTATTGTTTTTTTTTTTTTTTTTTTTTTTTACCAAAATCTGGTCATGTTAAGTATACCTTAAATGTTATGTTTTTCCTGTTCTCTCCAAAAAATGGACATCAGTCATTTGTTAACATCATAAACTGCTTTATTTTGTCTGCAGCACTGGCTGAGATTTAGCTTCAGCCTTGTCGAGATGCTGCAGTCTGTCTGTGGGCTTGTAATGGATATAGATGGTTATAATGCAGCATGATATGTCCTGTGTGCTTTGCCACTGCACTCCACTAGATGGTAGAGCAGAACAAGGACCAGAGGAAAGTCAAAGCAGATAGTCTGTGTGGGTCAGAATGTGCTTACATTGTGCGAATAGAAAGTATCAATCCAGAAATCACTCATCACTCACTGGTTGACAGCATTGATAGAACATAATCTTAATTCAAAGTGAAGTATGTAGTTTCTGAACTACTAACAGACAGTTCTTTGTTTTTTAAAGAGCTTTTGCTAACACCACTCACAGCACGGTTTCATAACATTATTATGTTTTTTTTTTATTTAACATGGGACTTCAAGGATTTTAGCTTACTTCTTACAGTACCTGCTGAGATGAAACCCCACAGGTTTTGGTCTTAACTGAAACCCAAACAGTCCATTAAATTCCATCTTGTTAAAACACTAGAAATGTTTATCCTCTTTTTTTTAAGCAATGTTATCTGTCACTGCATTTTTGGGCATGTCTTTGAATTTTGGCTTGCACATCTAAGCAAATTTGATTGTTTTTTTAAGAAAATGTAACATTATCTACAGTATGATGATCCCACACTGACTATCACCTTCTGGCTTAGTCTGTCTGCTATAGCAGCCACGCCCCAAACTCTCCCTATTGGTCGAGCTAGAAAGTGTTTGACAAATTTTGAATGGCCGCTCTCAGTGTTTTGATGATGCTGGTGAGGGTCAATATTTTGGGAGATAAACCCAAACTACTTTCGGTTTTCTTAACTGAAGATAACCCTTATGTGCTGTTTGGGATGTTTTCACCCAATTTGTGGTGGTTTGGAGTCTTAATTTGGCCACAACTTTCTCTGTGTTTCAGCAAATAAAATGATTTTTGGTGACAAAATTTTTCAAAATTTTCTATTTTGATGCAGATTTGGGAAAAAAGCTTAAAAAAAAAAAACTCAACAAAACACTTTAAGCAAATGTATTACCTTTTCGTTATGTTCGTGGCTGTTTTTGCCCTATTGACTTTTGTTTTAATCACATTTTTAGGTTACAAATCCATTACAGCATATTATTATGTATTTTTTTATTGTTGGAGGTTTTCCCTCTTGGGAAGAGGTAAAATTTGTATTTTTTACATCTGATCATCAGTTTCAGTACAAAAAAAGCTTTGTTTCTGGCTTAAAATTATATGGTTATATGAAGTATGAGGAGTGTGAGAGAGACCTTTGCACGCTTACCTTGATATGTTAAAAGCAGCTCAGCTCTCAGAACATAGTAAACATAGTAAGTGTATTTATGCATGCACACTAAAGTTTGTTTTTATACTCCATAGAACTCTATATTGGGCGTCACAGTGGCACAGTGTGTAGCACAATCGCCTCACAGCAAGAAGGTCGCTGGTACGAGTGATGGGTTGCAGCTGGAAGGGCATCCGCTCCGTAAAATATATAAGTTGACGGTTCATTCTGCTGTGGCGACTCCTGATTAATAAACGGATTAAGCCGAAAAGAAAATGAATGAATGAATGAGAACTCCATATCATTTCATAGTCTGAAATTTTTTTTCACCTCTAAAAGGTTAATGGTGCCAACTGATGATCAACAGTAAAAATTAAAAGTAAATTACCTCTTGCCAAGAAGGAAAAACACCAACAATCAAGAATGCATGGTTTTTGATTTGGTGACATGGCTTTGCATTCAATTGTCGTTCAAAATGTCATTATAATGGAAGCCAATGGGGCAAAAACAGCCACAAACATAACAAAGTGGTGATAAACTTGAACAGTTCACAAGAGTTAAGAAAATTCATTTAGACGTAAAGACTCTTGCATATTTTGCTGTTAAGATCTAGAAATTAGGAAAATGTAATGTTTACAACAAATGTACAACAACATTTTGTAAAAAAAAAAAAAAAAACACTGAATACGTTGAATATATATATATTGCCATGAGCTAATCTTATGTTGTTTCTGATGTCTCATGTAAATGTATAACTGTTCCATTAATGAGTGATGCAGAAGCAAGTTATGCAATGCAACACATTTAGAGATTCCTCTGAAACACTCTCATGCCTTCGCTAAAATGATTAAGTCGTTCTAATGGCAATTTAAAACTCAGTGTGAACAAATTACATTAGTTTGGCAGGACAGAAATAAGAGAACAAGTACAGTCTTTAAAAAAATAAAGGTTTCAAAAAGAGGTTTTCACAATGATGCCACACAACATTTTTGAAAACCTTTTAGTAAAAAATAAAAAAAAACAAATTTGAAGAATGATTTAATAATAAGGAAATTAATAAAACGTGCTAATGATAAAAAAATCCACACTATAATTAAAATATGAAGTGAATATAAACTAAAAAGGAAAATATTTTAATTATACATGAGAAATACCACATGCTCTTCCATTTTATTTATTCTGCATAGTCAGATTAAATCAAATCATTTCCTATATTACTTTACTCTTGATGAATGGAGTCACAGAAGCATTGTTACGATGTTTCAAGGGAATGTGTTTTGGTAGGAAATCACTTTTGAGGAAAAAAAAAGAATGGGAGAAAATCTGAATGGTTTACAAGAAGGGCAATAGCTTTGAAGAAAGAGAAAAGAGTGTATAGAAGGGGAAAAAGACATCAATACTGGTGTTTATGTCAGTTAAGCATGCTTATTTTTAGATATTGTTTGTCCTTCCCCCAGGGCAATTGAAAGGGAGAGAGAGAAAAAGAGGGCGCTGCATCTTAGATGTTTGTTTATCTGACTGTGATGATGAAGAGGGTCATAAAGACAACCGGCGACAGGACAAAGATAGAGATGGCCAAATAGATTGTCGATAGTCAAGTAGAGGACAGACTCAAACCTGTGTATTGCACACATTTACCACAAGAACACACTGTACTGTATTGAACATAATGTAGTACTACCATTTAAACAACAACAGCAATAATAATGATGATTATGATAATAATAATAATAATAATAATAATAGTAATAATAACAACAGCCATAATAATAATGATAATAGTAAAACATTTATTTATTTATTTATTTATTTATTTATTTATTTATTTATTTATACATTTATTTATTTATTTATTTATTTATAAATGTATTTATTTATTTATTATTTATTTGTGTTTCTCTATTTATCTGCTGTAAAATATTTTAGGCATACTTTTGTGTTCCTATAATACAAAACAGCTAAAATATATTTTTTTTCTTCTTCTGGTATTTATAAAATAGCCGAAGGTAAAACCACAATAACATTTATGCAAATATGCTATACAGAAAATGGCTATAAGCACTTTACACTTTCCTAATTTAGCTTTATTGTATTGCTCTAAACTAATTAGTGTCATTCATTTCAGCATAAACACCTTATACATATGTATTTGTGATTCAGAGAATATAATAACACTTCTTATCCGACTCTCTTCTCCCACTCTTTCTCTCAGGCAGGATTTTCTACTGTCACAAGAGATTTACTGATCTGTTTCATTTGCATTCTCACCTTAACTCATAAATGTTTAAATGGGTGTTTTCACATTCAAATGTGCCACATGTGTCCTATATCCTTTTATTCATCCACATGTGGCTACTGCATTTCACATTCCAGTTTGGGAAGACTTCAGTTTAAAAGGACTGAAACAAATCACTTCAAATAAGGTGGTGCTACAAAGTGAGAGGTACATTGGGCTTTTTCATTTACTTTTATCTATCATGAAACTAGTTATACTAGTTATACTTCTTGTTTTAACGTGACATTAGTATGACAAGCATATCTGTGGCCAATGCTCTTTTGAGCTCACTGTGTTTATTATTTTCTTTTGAATTCACTACAGTACAGTAATAATGAATGCACTGCCATAATATTGCTGTGTAAACACTCATTTTAAGTTTTTGTGTTAGTCGTGGTCTGCTGAAGGTAATTTGTCAATTCTCAGAAGTTGCCTTTTAGTATTCAGTGGATAAACTGTGAGGAGAATAATGTCACCTCATTGTACTCAATTAAAAAAACAAAACAAAACAAAATGGAACAGAAAAGCAATCATTTAACTTAGGGCTGCACAGTCAATGGAAATCACATCACAACCACAATTAATCAAAAGCTGAGATTGTAGTGCACATTTTGTCAAAGAAGCTTGGATATCTGAATAAAAAAATTGGTAAATCTCTTCCAAACCCAGAGGGCGCTTACGCTCAAACTCCAAACACCTATGAAGAAACTTAAGAAATCTCTATAGTGGTTGTTAAATAAAGAGAATATTTAAAGGTGCTCATAGTTTTTTTGATAGTTTTTATGTGAAGTGTTTGACTCTTCTAAAGCATAAACATACCATCATATGTTTTTGACTCTTCTAAAGCATAAACATACCATCATATCAGATATTTAAGAAACATATGTTTCTATGAGGTGACGCAGTGGCGCAGTAGGTAGTGCTGTAGCCTCACAGCAAGAAGGTTGCTGGTTCGAGCCTTGGCTGGGTCAGTTGGCATTTCTGTGTGGAGTTTGCATGTTCTCCCTGCATTCACGTGGGTAGGCTAAATTGTCCATAGTGTATGAGTGTGAGTGAGTGTGTATAGATGTTTCCCAGAGATGGGTTGTGGCTGGAAGGGCATCCGCTGCATAAAACGTGCTGGATAAGCTGGCGGTTTATTCCGCTGTGGTGACCCCGGATTAATAAAGGGACTAAGCCGAAAAGAAAATGAATGAATGAATGAATGAATGAATGTTTCTATGAACATACTTGTCTGAAAACAACAATCTGAAAAACAATCCTAAAGACAGTATGGACCATCTTTACAAGACTGTTGTGACTTGTTTAATAGTCATCAGCATCTTAAATCCTTGAAAGTTTTTAATATTTAGATTTGTAAAAGTATGAACATTTTATATGTTTATTTATGTGTTATATAATCTGCATCAAATTACAAAAAAAATAAAAAAATAAAAACTAAGACATTAAATTTGACATTGGGGGCAATTACATGGACACAATAATCTGAATTTAATACTATTAAGACAATATTGTGGTTAAGTGTCTACCATGTAAACAGCTATTTTTGATTAACTTAATTCAATTAAGGCCATAATCAAACTAAACAGAAATGGAATTAAGACATGTGGAGTATTCCGATTTTAGTCGTATTATTAAAGTGCAGTACAGACATGTAAACACCGCAATCAAACTATCACTATCGTGTTGAATTTTTGCTGCATTTTGCAACAGGATAGTCTATATCCATCTATTCTCTGCGCCTACAGAGTCAGTGAAGGACTACAGACACCTGCATTGCAAAATTCCATTAAAACAATACTCTTCCAGCAATTCATACTTGCATCCAATATCTCGTTTGTCACAGTGTGACTGCATGAAATGTTCCTGAGTGAAAGTGAAATTGCCAAACTGCAGTTAAAGTCGACAAATTCAAAATGAAACACCTGAAATTACATGAAACTCAGGAGGAAATGTGGACAGTGTGGTGATGCGATGATGGTAATCGAATTATGTGCTATAACATGTAAAATGGGATCATGACAGGAACATTCAAAAGCAACTCAGGTAAACACCTTAATCATATTATTGTCTTATTCAGATTAAGACAAATATTTTGATTACTGATGTCTATGTAAACGTAGTCACTGTTCTCTCTTCTGGCTACCTTTACCCTTTTTCTGAAAGTCTTGATATAACGAGTTGTAGTACAATGGACATGAGAATGCAAGTGGAGTTTAAGAGAATTGTCAGGCAGGAAAAGGTCTAAACAAAGACAGACAGGAGCATGCAGATGATCCAAAAGCATGGTCAGAATACAGGTGAATGGTCGGGACAGTTGGCAAAACAATGTAAACAGTGAAACAAAGCAAAGCTCAATGCACAGTAAGGCAAGACCAGGAAAATGCTTTGTTAGGCTCACCTACAGTTACAAGACTCAGCAAAGTGTGTGTGTGTGTGTATATATATATATAAGGTGTTTTTATAGTCCTAGAAATCAGTCCTTACGAGAATCAGCTGTGTGTGCAATCAGAGAGAGAACAGGAACTGGTGTGTGTGAGGTGCATGATGTGAGTTGTAGTTCATTAGAGTGACACATGTCAACATTTTCTTTTATTATTTAAGCAATAAGGATTGTTAAAATATATGAAAAGAAAAAAAATGAAAAAGTGTCCATTGGTCTGCTTTGGTCTTGGTAACTCTGCCCACTGCCAATTTATCCAATTATATTTTGGCATCCCAAAAGATGTGTTGCCTAAACAGAAAACAGCATATTTCATTTCAGTCGTGAAACGGATCACCAACCATTACCAACGGATGCTATCGCTCACATAGACGGAGGTTGCCGGAAGTAGCTCACTCTCCGTTGAAATGAACAGACTCTTGTCGTTTTGCTGCTCCGAGCCGCTCGTAGTGTGAATGAAGCTCAAGGCTTGCTCATCAGACACGCTTGATCCTGTTGGTGTCATCAATTTGGCAACCTGAGTTTGCATCAAGACGACGCGGTGGCGCAGTGGGTAGCACGATCTCCTCACAGCAAGAAGGTAGCTGGTTCAAGCACGGCTGGGTCAGTTGGCAGTTCTTTATGGAGTTTGCATGTTCTTCCCGTATTCGCGTGGGTTTCCTCCGGGTGCTCTGGTTTCCCCCACAGTCACAGTTAGGCATCTGCTGCGTAAAACATATGCTGGATAAGTTGGCGGTTCATTCCGCTGTGGCGACCCCTGATTAATAAAGGGACTAAGCCGAAAAGAAAATGAATGAATGAATGAATGAATGAATGAATGAATGAATGAATGAATGAATGAATGAATGAATGACAAACGATTCTGTGTTATAAATTTGAGAGAACGTGTTGGAGATTTACTACTGATTACAGAACTGGCTTTACTGACAAAATGCACAGACAATTGCCTTAATAACAGAGCCCTAATTTCACTGATTGTTTAACAAGCATTACTCTCCTAATTCGTGCAAAGCATTATAGGGCATATGAAGAAAAAAGGTGGATACTGAAGGACGAACAGAGAGCCGCGCAGCTGTGTGCATTAAACTGACCCTGGTTTGCATCCACCCTCATTAGCCTCTATCTCACCGCAGGGTCTACCTTTCAGACTGACAGCCCTGCCTCATCCGTCTCTCAGAGCACCGGCCACCTGCAGCTGCGTGATACCACATGTAGTGCCACCGACACCAAACAAGCCATGTTGTTCTGTGTCTGTGCGAGGTGAAAGCCTGCCAGACACCGGAGCGTCTAAAAAACAAAGCTTGAGCCGATATTCAAATTGTATTCGGTCAAAACCATTGTCTTTCGCATAAAGCATTTAATTAAAAGGTGTTCCTGCGATTGTACCAGCCTGATATAAATATGCAGATCAGGAGCATCAGTAGAATTTTAACTAAATCTCAAATCCACTGAATTTGAGAGGCTGTGATGGAAGAAAAAAAATATATAAATATCAATGGGGGATATTGTGTTTTATTTGCACAGCATTTCAGCGCCTGAGAAATTGCTAAAGGAATCATGCAAAGCAGGCTAGACAATAAACGCAATTTGTGCAGCACAATTTCCCCACCTTGCAGCTTTGGTTATGAAGAATGCAGCAGACTACTGTAATATGACACACTGTATTTCAGTGGGGGGGGGGTTCAGCATCACTTTACAACACCACTGCAATCCAGACTTCCAAATGGTCTATTAAAATTCAGAACGTGCATCTGTCTGGATCTGTGCCTAGGTATAATGCTGTTTTCCATCGCTGGATCATCATTTGATTAATCTATTTATGCAGTTATCATTAGAAAATATACACAAGCATGCCATCTGCTTTCCACAGGTTGTTAAAGTGCTACATTTATCACTGTAAGTTATAGGTAAGGGTTTTGTAGATGTTATTAAAGGTGTTTTCATGCCTTTACATTGTTTGCTTTGTTTTGTTAGAATGTTACAAATTTCAGGCATGGACAGTATTTATGATACATGTATTTGAAATACATATTTTAAATACAAAATAGTATTTTGTAATTTGTATTTAATAGGGTTCATGAAAATGGCTTAATATTTAGTATCAAAGCATTTAAGTGTCTTGTATTTTTAGTATTTTTAAAATACTTTGTAAGAAGTCTACATGATGACATCATAAAAATACGGCCTCAGATTGATGCTTTCTCTGTTATTTACCTAGGCTTGAGATCAGACCAAAAAATTGATTCAGAAGGTGGTCAATGCTTGGAGTATAGATGGAAGTTATGCACACATAACACAAATAACTGACAAACGGAATGGGTATATTTGAGTGCAAGTCAACAATCATTAAAAACAGTGTACTGCACAATGCCTAGACCAGTAATATGTAATGGCAGTATACTGTACATTTCGGCAGAAATGAAATGAAGAAATGAGAGGGAATAAAATCTCAGTCCTTAATAACAGGATGTGGAACCTTCAGCACATAATCATTCTCAGTCTTCTCAGTCTTCGTGCTGCAGGTTGAAATTTGGATGAACTTTAGAATGATAAAAGATGGTGTACTGGTGTTCACTAAGGGGGTAAAGTGAGACTCTTTCAGTTAAAGGAGAACTGAAACAAATCTTGGGAGAATGAGTAAACTGCACATATAATAGTAGTTTTGGATGGATTGCTGATGTAGATGCCAAGAAAAAAAAATAAATAAAAAATAAGTCCTACACCGACTGACTTAAACTTGCTCAGATAAAAGCGGTTACTGTCAAACATTTTTTACTGCAGTAATTCAGTTTAATGGTGAAATGATCAATAGGCATATTGATAGAAGGTTTGAAAAGAAACATTATCCTGCTTGTACAATTATTTTGTAGTATTCTCAAAATACAAAATGCAGTATTTTATTTTGATACTTGTTGTGGCTGCGGTATTTTGTAGTTAATTTGATACATGTAAAATTGAAGTATTTGGTACTGTATTTTATTTTAAAATACATTTCAATGTATTTTTGCCCATCCCTGGTTCCATTTACTTTCACAAAGCAATACTTCCAAATACTAAAAAATCCTCTAATCTCATTGGTCAGAAAGTAGCTGTTTATGTTCTGAGATTGTGGCCATGTCAAAGCTGTTTTTTTGTGGGCTTTTTGTGTCTTTGCAGCTGTCTTGACACTGGTTTAACAGTTAAGAAAAGGCAAAAATAAAAGCTTTGTTTTTTGTTTCAAGCTGTGTATCTATGCATGCTGAGAAAATTACTGGACTTTACTTAAAAAAGTGAGTTGACCTCTTGATTTTAATGCAATTAGTTGACTTGAAGTAAGTAATCCCGTTGCCTTAAAGGGCACCTATTTTACCCCTTTTACACGATGTAAGATAAACCTTTGTGGTGTCTCCAGAATATGTCTGTAAAGTTTCTGCTCAAAATACTCCTCAGATAATTTATTATAGCCTCCAGAATCTGACCATTTTAGTGTCTGAGTACATTGTAGCTGTTTTTGTAGCCTGTGGCGTTAAATCAAATGAGCTGGATTTCCCCGCCCTCTGCTCCCACGTGTGGGTCTGCTTTTCATGCGCTGCGTCAGATAAACAATCGTCAGTGACAGAGAACGCCACGGATGAAGCTGAAATACAGCTTATTAGTCAAAAATGCTAAGTTTATTTCATGAATTTGTGGTGGAGTTTATTCAAGCTTTCTGAAATGATGAGTGTCACACAAATGCCATTTGCAGTAAACACACACAACACATATTAGCGTTTTCTGACACTTTCGGTTGTGGCAATTTTACTGTCTTTATTATAAACATGCTCTGTTTTAAAAACATTTTAAACTTATAAAAAATCATAGAGAGTGGTAAGAAATATTCAAATCCTAGTTTATTTAGAAAAAAAAGTTATTATAGAAGCATGACACCTGTTAATCAATTCGGTGAGCGGGGAAAAACGCACTACTACATCACATTGCAGTGGGCCTCAAAATCACTGGGATTTAAGACAAAAGTTGATTCTCATCATAGGTGCCCTTTAAAATTGTTAAAAACATTTCATACAATGTCTGTCTTTAAAATGACACCTCGGTTTACAGTTCTTCAAACCATACAGAAGCTAACCACTAACCTGTTTTACCAGTTTAACCAGGATTGTGATTGACTGGTGAATAAAATAATGACATATTTTTGTTGAAATACGGTCTGCACACACCTTCCTATTTGTCAACAACCTACAGCAAACCTCATTAAAAGCAGCAATTTCCTTATTAACTATTAAAAAAGGTCAGAGAGAAAATGTGGAGAAAAATCTGTCTTCATTGTGACATTTTTGCTGGAGTTGTTTATTTCCAGTTGCTCATCAGCTTCTGAAAAAGTGAACAAACACAGAGTGCACACACGTACACCAAATTCATTTTAGGGGAGTAATCTTATAGCTTTCATTCAAATCCTCCCTCTCATAATTCCCTCGCTTTTTTTTTTTTTTTGCCAGCCAAGGACAAACCTCCCCCTGCGTCTGCATTCATTGATGTTTTTACATGCTATTAGCTCTCTAATGGATCTTTTTCTCTCTCCATACATTACCACAATCCCTTGCCAACTGGACGCAGTTTGGTCTCCCCGTCCAGTCAATTACAGTGTCCACTGAGGAAAGCACTAAATGAGAGGGCCGTCAGTTGAAAAAAGAGAGAAGGATGGGGTGAGAAGTTGAAGTTAAGGAACTGTGGGAGAGAGAGTTATAAAAGAAAGAAAAAAGGTCCGTCTTTAGTCTCTAGAGGAGTATGTGTTTGGCATCAAGTAAACAGTGAGGAAACCTTGCTTGACTCTGACACCCACACTCACAGTCTTTTCTCTGTGCTCATTTACCTGCTAGCTGAAGCCAGTGTCTTGGAGGGACTTCGCTGCAGGGGAATCATAAGATGATAATTTATACTGTTGCATGTAAACTGTCCCCATTCCCTTACAGTAAGTGGGACGCTTAAACGTGCTTCACTATATTGCAATTAAATCATAATCTAATCATGACAAACTAGATATCATTTGAAAGCTTAAAGTTTCCATATAGTGACAGATTTTTGATAGCGATTACTAAGTAACAGTTATTTATTAATTTGCACCAAGGACATGCAGAGTCCTAAAGCATTACTTTGCTACAGCAATTCACATGTAAAAAACAAAACAAAAAAAGAGATGCTAAATTCAATTAACTTCACTTCAAATACTACCAAACTGCCCATAATACTTTAGAATTTGATGTCTACATTGCAAATGTTGTCAAAAGTATGAGCAAATACGGTTAATATTTCTAAAAACATACACAGAAATAGGAAGCACCTCTTTTATGGTCGCCAATAGAAACTGAATGTCAACTGGTAGTGAGGTCTGATACTGCGACCAAAACATTTTTACTGAAAGCTCATTTTTCGGAGATGTCAAAATCTTCAAATATTACGTATAATTTGTTCAGATATTTAGCTTAGATTTTCTGTCAAATTTGGACTAAAACAGGTTTTGTAAAATTGCTAAAATTACTGTAAAAGATACAGTCTGACAAGTGTCCTCTTTAAAATGAGACCAAGCTTAAATTTCTGCACCAAAGCAAAAGGAGATTGGCAATCATTCAAGTTGAACATGTCATTTTCATGTTCAAATAGTGGGGGCTGCAGTTGCACAAAATATGTGTAAATTAAGATGCAGGGTTCGTTTTATGCGTTTGATGTTTAAAAGGGATGAAAACGTAGCATTTGTGAGTGAGACTTTAAATGTGGCGTTGGACGGATCAATAAAGAAATGAAACAAGGCTACATTTTTGCAGTGTTTATTTAAAAATCTGTAGAACAATAATAATGAACAATATATTAACAATATTTAACACAAATGTAAATCGGAGTTAGCTAAATCTAATAAATTAACAAAATAATCGTTAAATTTAACTGGCAAATGAACAAACTCATTCATTCATTCATTTTCTTTTCAGCTTAGTCCCTTTATTAATCCGGGGTCACCACAGCCGAATGAACCGCCAACTTATCCAGCACATGTTTTACGCAGCGGATGCCCTTCCAGCCGCAACCCATCTCTGGGAAACATCCGTACACACTCACTCACTCACACACACACAACTTAGCTTACCCAATTCACCTGTACCGCATGTCTTTGGACTGTGGGGGAAACCGAAGCACGCAGAGGAAACCCACACGAACGCAGGGAGAACATGCAAACTCCACACATAAACGCCAACCAACTCAGGCGAGGCTCGAACCAGCGACCTTCTTCGAGTGAGGTGACAGCACTACTTACTGCGCAACTGCCTCGCCTAAATGAACAAACTAACAAACTAAATTATAAAATTTATCCTAGATGCTCGGTGTATGACACCTGACCTAAACTTATTATTAAAATTACAAGCAACAAAAGTAGTGGCAACACTCCAATCTTTAAATCAGAGCACATGTTTTAACATATGAAAACAGCAAGGTTAGTATATATAAGTTATAAATATATAAACATTTCATTCACAAAAACAGTTTTAAATGTCTATGTCTTCAAATACTCAAAAAAAAAAATACAAACTACTCTAATTCCAAAACAAAATCAATAACAAAAGCATCAAATACATTTAAGTAAATGAAATAATCACAAGGGACACATCGCAAAACACTTGAGCATTTGACTTTTATCAGGACACATAAGATTGACATTCTAACATGGACATCAGCCTACTCTTTCACACAGAATCCAATGCAAGTTCATATTACTATAACTTAAGCACAATCTATAAATCAAGCACTCTAAATCCAAAGAATAAATTCAAGATGCATCAAATATCAAAAATCGCTGGTTCGAGTCCCGGTTGGGCCAGTTGGCATGTCTGTGTGGTTGGCATGTCCAGTTGGCATGTCTGTGTTTGCATGTTCTCCCTGTGTTCATGTGGGTTTCCTCCGGGTGCTTCGGTTTCCCCCACAAGTCCCAACACGTGCTATACTGGAATTGGGTAAACAAAATTAGAGTAGAGTATGTGTGTGAATGCGAGAGTGTATAGGTGCTTCCAAGTACTTGGTTGCAGCTGGAAGGGCAACCGCTGCATAAAACAAGTGATAGAATAGTTGGTGGTTCATTCCGCTGTAGCGACCCCTGATAAATAAGGAACTAAGCCGAAAAGAAAATAAATGAATGAATGAATGAATGAATGAACAATAAGTAATTATATGAAAGGGCAGCTAGTGAGTATTATCCCTTTTTATGAAGAAAAAAAAACGTCTGTTTCATTTCACTTTGTGCGCAGTAGAAAACCCAACAGTAGAGATTGATGATGACAACTTGTTTAGGTGGGGAAAAATACCCTTGAAATGCTTGACTGGATTGAAGCTTCAGTAGAAGAAATCCTGACCTTAAGCTTATGTGTTTTGATGACCTCAGGACAGCAATTTATACTGGCCCAATGCTGTTGAACATTGTGTTCAACAGTTAAATCAATCAATTACTTCTAAAAATAATATTGTATATTAAACATTATATGTCTAATTCTAGTTAAGAATAACAGTAATCACTTTTACTTGTTTTGCAAATAATCTTTTCATTATGTACACATTCACTCAATTTTAAAGCATGTGGCTCATTGTAAATATGCGTCTGTCTACATTTCCTCATTTACACACGTTATGCTGCGGTTTCTAAGTGAAATGAACAGCAGGAGGCAATAAAGTATCAATGATTTAGTTTTTCTTTCTCACAAATGTCCAAACCAATATATCAGAGACAAGCATGTTCATTTAATTGTGTGTTTAATTTTATTACCTTAGTATTGCATTTGTTTTCCAGTGTTGGGTTGCGGCTGGAAGGGCATCCGCTGCATAAAACATATGCTGGAAAAAGTTGGCAGTTCATTCCGTTGTGGTGACCCCTGATTAATAAAGGCACTAAGCCGGAAAGAAAATGAAAGATTTTGAACAAAAACTTTATTACATTACAATGATTACAAAACATAACTCCAGAGTAGTTTGTATTACCAATTACTCTCAGTTGTTTGACATTTAAAACTGCTTCTATTCTTTAAATGTTTTGCTTTCTCAATTTAACCTTGCTGTTTTCCGGTGTCAAAACAGGCGCTCTGCTTTTCTGAATCATAAACCCTGCCTACTTTGATTTCACTACTAAATGTACTTAATCATTTTGACATTGACAAATGATGTGAGGACGGGCAGACCAAAACATGTAACTTTTAGACCTTTTTGTCATTCCAGCAAAACTGCTGTGCAATGGAGTGCAGCAGAGCAGCGCAAGAATTTCTGATATTGGGAGATTTTCCATTCTTTAACTGGTTTCATAAAGAGAAATGGTGCAACAGTTTCTCTTGACCACTGTAAAAGGAAATACAGAGCATACTCTACAACAGTGTTTCCAAACCCTGTTCCTGGAGGCACACCATCAGTACATATTTTGGATGTTTCCCTTATCTGACCCATTAACTTCAGGTTTTGGAGTCTCTTATGTTCTGATGACTTGATTCATGTGTGTGTTTAATTAGAGAGAGGCTGAAAATGTGTACTGTTGGTGTGCCTTCATGAACAGGGTTGGGAAACACTGCCCTGCAATTCCATTCAAACGTTCAATAAAGATTTATTTCTTCTTTTAATTGTGCTTAGTATAGTATGTTGTTCATCTGATGATTTTGTTTTAGGGTCATTAACTGTAATTATGAATAATTCTCGGTTAATTCTATAGTCATTACATGTACCAAGCACACTTGTATTTTACAGTGTAATATTCTTCTCGAGTGATATTAATTAATTAGATGTACTTAATATATGTTTAAGGTTAGATTATGAGTTAGCTTCAGGGTTATTTGAATGCATATATGCATAATTAATTGTTATTACTATAGTAATTATATGTAATATGTAACAAGCACATGTTAAAGCTGGCAGTTGGTAGCTAGCTCTCTGCAACACTCACATAGTTGGCAACTGAGGCTAAGCAGGGCTGCGCCTGGTCAGTACCTGGATGGGAGACCACATGGGAAAGCTAGGTTGCTGCCGGAAGGGGTGTTAGTAAGACCAGCAGGGACGCTCAACCTACGGTCTGTGTTCGTCCCAACACCCGTATTTATTGATGGGGACTGGACTACTCATTGAGCACCAAAGTCCTGACTCTCTGTGGTCATTAAAAATCCCAGGTTGTCCTTTGAAAAAGAGTAAGGGTTTAACCCTGGCCAAATTTGCCCACTGGTCTCTGTTCATCATGGCCTCTTAACCATCCCATATCAAAACGGGCTTCATCACCCTCTCTGCTCTCGACAAATAAGCTGTTGTGTGGTGTGCGGTCGGGCGCAATATGGCTGTCGTCATGTCATCTAGGTGGATGCTGCACACTGGTGGGAGATGAGGAGATTGCCCCCAAAAATGTGTAAAGTGCTTTGAGTGTCTAGAAAAGTGCTACATAAATGTAAGGAATTATTTATTTATTTATTTATTTATTTATTTATTTATTTATTTATTTATTTATATTATTATTTTTAATTAATTTATTTATTTTTAATTATTTATTTATTTATTTATTTATTTATTTATTTATTCATTCATTCATTCATTTATTATTATTATTTATTTTATTATTATTTTTTAACATTATGTTTATTGTTTTTTTTTGTTAAACACAAAGTACAGAATAATCTAAGTAGATCTTTCATCCCCACACATACTGCCCTATACCTGTCCCAAACCTCTAACCTGCAGTCCCACAAATAAACCATGAATAAGATAAAATAAAAACCATGAATAAAAAAGTCAGGTTGTAAGCATTCTATCATGTTATACCCAAGTAAGAAATGAAGCTGCCCCAGTATTTGACAAACAAATCTTGCCGCTTTTTCAAACGAAACACAAATTTTTTTCCCAAAGGCATAAAATGGGGGCCAGTTTATGAAAAGCTTCCCAAATGAGGGGCCGGAGAGATATGACTTGCAAAAAAGTGATGACACAACAGCATATAGGAGCCCATATGCTGTATTTGTGCTCATAAAGACACCCACATTGACTTTTTCTACATTAAAACGTTAATATGTTGTATTTTGAAACTACGTATCATCACTGTATTGTACAATGTGCCTTTTTTTTACAAGCATATCCAAATGTTGTATTTCTAGGCACAAAATCAGTGTCTTGCTCAAGTAGGCTTTTTCTATTTTCTACATTCAAACACATTCAAATGTTGTTTTAAACTGCGTAACAATTAGGGATGCAAAGATTATAGATTTTGGTTGTACGATTTAGTCTGAAGAATAATCATGGTTTCACAGTTATCACCTTTATTATGTATTTATTCAATTTAAAACAATACTAGTTTAGAAAATAACAAACTGCTTTTATTTTTAAGTGCTGTTTATTGCTGCTCAGTAACCAAATAAAGCACAAAATATTAATAAAAAACAAACAATAGTCCATTTCTCTCTTTGGACTTATAATAAATAAATGAAAAAGTCTTTGATTTAAACATGAATGATATTTTTACAATGAAAATAAATGGTAGAACAATGAATAAATAAATAAAAATAAGAAAAAGTATTTGTCTAATGTTAATTTAAGCTATATATTAGCTCAGAATTTAAATGAACTGTTGTTATTATCTGCGTTCATACATATATAATCATTTTAATAATTTGTGATAATTCGTCTAACGTATCTTTTGTTTGCATTGCACTAAAAGCCACGCACAACTCTCACCATCTCACGGCGCAAGTGCGTCGGTCTGCTTGCGTGGCGTGCGCGCACCGCTCCCAATATGCACACGTCTCCATTGAAAATAATGTTCTTGCGTGCGGAAAAGACGCAATATGTAAACGGCTTGCTGCTATAGTTAATCCAATGTGCGTGCATATTGGCATAACTTTGTTTAGGTGCAGCAGCTTTTTTTCCGTGCAACAGAAATGCGGTGTTGAGAAGCCTTTATTCATTGCATTCTTTTATCATTGCATCCATATTAACGATATCAGTGCATTGTACACTATTTGGAGGGCCAGAACAAATTGCCTCGGGGGCCGGGTTCGGCCTGCGGGCTGCCAATTGAATAGCCCTGGCATAAAGATGACACTTATTTAATCCACATGGAAGTAGAAGGTTGTTTAGAATCCTTCCATCTCAAAGTTATACATTTTATGGCTGCTAGTATAGGGCTAGTCTGACTGATCTTGGATTAATGCTTTGTTGATCAAGTAGTGTAGTAACTCCTAAGAGGGTTAGTCTAGGTCAGGGGTCGCCAATCTCGGTCCTGGAGGGTCGGTGTCCCTCCAGGGTTTAGCTCCAACTTGCCAACTTGCCACACCTGCCTGGGTGTTTCAAGTATAAGTAAGACGTTGATTAGCTTGTTCAGGTGTGTTTGATTAGGGTTGGAGCTAAAATCTGCAGGACACCGGCCCTCCAGGAACAAGTTTGATGACCCCTGGTCTAGGTTCTCTAGGCACATTATTACTTACAACGATGGCAATAACCTCTAATACCTCTTTCCAATATTCTAATCAGGGAAGACCATAGCATATGTAGGAGAGTCCCTCTATCTGCTTTACATCTGGGACAGAGCCCTGGGTAGAAGCTTTTAAAAGAGTGCAATATATTATTATTATTATTAAATTTACAGCTTTTATTAAGAAAGAATGCATTCAGTTGATCAAATATGGCATTGATTAAGTGCCATCAGTGTAGATATTGGTGATGTTTATACAATATTTTCTTTCCTGACAAATGAAAGATATTTTTATCTTTGTGTGTGTTAACACTTGACATATTTGGTATAATAAAAACAGACCTTTTCTGTATTTGTTCTGTTAGTTAAGTATATTTAAATAAATGTGAATACCTCCATTCAAACTTTAGTGCACACCACATAAGCAGACCTCAAAAAAACTTTAATATATTTAAATATTTAAGACTTCTAAGATCCGATCAGATCAATTCATACAGAACTCTGCAGTAAACTCGCATACACTTCATCTCTGCAGTTGCTCATTTCTAATGCTTTCCAAGCCCTCTACATTGAGCAAGCAATGTGACGTGACAGAACTTAGATACTCGTTTAGTTTGGTTTCAGTATTTTGCTTGCAGTGTTAAAGTTAAGTAAGGTTCAAAAAGTTCCAGAAGTTCTGGCAAAAAACAAAGTTACAGCATTTCATTTGCAGGAGGATAACAGGACAATTTAACAGCTAATCTTTAACGTGACAATAACGAAGACTGAGAGCCTGTGGGGCGAAATAGTGACCTTCGTTATCCTCAGGAACCGACAGGTGCTGGAACTGAATACTGAACACCAGAGACACTGGACACCGAAAATGTCAGACTGTCTTTGGCTAATTTTAATTGCAAAAACAATCCAGTGTCTCCGGACAGGCACACAGGTGTCATGATGTGCTGGTGGGTGCTTAATTCAAATTGAATCATGAAGTAAACAAGCCGATTAGATTATGCTAAATGTTGCATTTCCATACTTGAGGAGTTAAAACAAATTTGTTTGGACGTTTTTAAAAAAGCCCAAACAAATAAATGAAAAAAAAAAAATCTATAGCACCTGCCGGATGCTGAGGATGAGGAAGGTCATGTTTCTCCCCTCTCAGGCTTTCAGTGTTTTCACTACTGTCACAACATTAAACATCAGAGGGTAAATTATTCCATTACTGTATGGAAGTGAGAGACAAATTTGTTTTACTGGACTTTTTTAACATTATGCAGTGCAACCAAATGCAAAAACAACAAGACATGCATTACAGTTTTACAATGTCATTTTGCTTACAGTATAGACAACAATTTAAACATTGCAAATGTACTACTGCAAGAACTTGTTTTGATTATTTTGATGGTTATTTAATGTATTGATTAGTTATGAGTAGGCCCACAAAGAACCTGCGTGTGCAAAATCTGCAGATTTCCTCAGTTTTAGCCCATCATGTGTTTAAGTGTGTAAATGTGTATAAATTTGTATTTATTTAATTAATATATTTATTTAAATTAATTTCAATAATATTATTGTGATATAATAATAGTAATATTAAAATGTTTATATGATTTATTTACAGTACAGTTTGTAAAGTATTATTTTCTGTGTTTTAGTAGATATATTATACGAGAGACTTGCTTCGTTTACTAAATAAGTGGATCTAGTTGTATTTGCATTGCAAACATTAAATAAAAGTAAACTAAACTAAAACTAAAGCATGCGGCGCATGTAAACATGTACCATGTGCTAAACACAACACCAACAGAAGACTGAACGCAATACACAAGTAAACGATAAAAAAACTCACTGTGCACTCACACATGCAACATGCATGTTTCATCCCAGCGCCAACCGAAACCAACTAGACTGAGACGCTGAGAATGAAACACCACGCTGCAAACACAAACACCAGGACAATAGCGCACGCCCAGACCTCACACGCCCACATCAAGCGAGAACGCACACGGCCCAAACGCGGCTGAGATAGCGCTTATACAAAAGACACACAGTGACAAAATGAGTACTCGACCCAAGAAAAACTCGAGCCGAGCACAACATACATGACATCACAGGACTAGTGTCTGGACTCCAACAAAACAAGAATTAACAAGACCAGAGTGGCAAAATCCTGACAATGTCTTCAATGCAAATAACTTTTCCAATCAAACATACAGTTGTTGTGATTGCCAGCAGTGTTGTTTCCGCTGGAGATTACTTCCTGTAGTCTGTTGTAAACTCTTTAGACAGCTCTGCACAGTTTAGTTTCAGTTTTGCTTAACACACTTACCTGTGGGTTTCAAACAAGCCTGAAGGACTCAATTCGTTTGATTAAGTGTGTTTAATTAGGGTTGGAACTAAACTGTGCAGTGCTGAGGCCTTCCAGGAACTGAGCTTGACACCTGAAGATTAGATGGACTATATATACACATCGCTTTCTCAGAGTCTTGTATTTTTAACGAACATTACAAAGTGTTTTTCTCTGTTTGTTTTCCCATGTTTTGATTCTTGCCTTGTTTCTCGTTTTGATTCTTTGCCGGTTAGTCTGACATCTCACCTGTTTTTTCACCACGTTTATTGTATTACCCTTGTGCCAATGCTTTGCTCCTGTTTTTTACCATTACCTGTACGACCTTGTTTTCAGTAAACTGCATTTGGATCCGCACTTCTGTTCTGAGCATCTGCTTGGTATAAACAGTAATCAAATAACTTGAAATTATAATATTTGGCTGGTTTCACAGCTTTTTAATAGTAATGCTCATGTGCCTACCTATTTAGAGTTTCTAGAACAATTTTCCCATTATATACCTGTCAAAGAGTATATGATGGTAATTAATTGTATTCCCTAAGAGCTTAAAAATTATCAGAAAATGCTGTAAATAAAATTTATAAAATTTAGATTTTAGTCTCAAATTGGAGAGTATAAATATAAAAGAAAAAAATTATAATAATTATCTTAGAATGATTTGTCAGATTGTCAGTGTTTCTTCAGCCATTGGTTTTTGAAGATCACAATTTCAACATGTCAACTGGAACGAGACTTTTAAGATTTCCAGACGTTTTTGAATAACAAATAAAATTAGAGAATTTAAAATTGTTCATCGTATGTATCCTGTAAAACAGGTAGTTGCAAAATTTTGTAAAGATGTTGATTTAAAAGCTGCTTTCTGTAATGATAAAGAAGAGAGTATTGTTGATTTATATTATGATTGTATTTATACACAATTGTTTTGGTGTGATCTTTTTTTCCTTTTGTTAAGCAGAGTACGAATATTGCTTTGGAATTCGAAGAAAAATGTTTCTTTTTTATGAGAATACAGTTGACTTCAAAATATGTTAATTTCCATTATATATGGAATTGTTTTTTATTCATTCATTCATTTTCTTTTCAGCTTAGTCCCTTTATTAATCTGGGGTCGCCACAGCGGAATGAACCACCAACTTATCCAGCACATGTTTTATGCAGCGGATGCCCTTCCAGCTGCAACCCATCTCTGGGAAACATCCATACACACTCACTCACACGCTATGGACAATTTAGCCTTCCCAATTCACCTGTACCACATGTCTTTGGACTGTGGGGGAAACCGGAGCCCCCTTGAGGAAACCCACACGAACGCAGGGAGAACATGCAAACTCCACACATCGGCTACTGACCTAGCCGAGGCTCGAACCCATGACCTTCTTGCTGTGAGGCGACAGCACTACCTACTGCGCCTAGCCGAGGCTCGAACCCATGACCTTCTTGCTGTGAGGCGACAGCACTACCTACTGCGCCATAAATGTAAATTCATAAATGTAAATGGGCAGTGAAAAAACATTATTTTACTCAGTTTAAAATAGAAATAGCTCATTACCTATGAACGATACATTTTTAAAAGTCTTAAATTTTGTCTTTGAATAATTGTAATTTTTTTATTTTCTTTTTTTGGATTTATTTAGATGTCAGTATAATGTTGTTATTGCCCTTGTATGTTCTGTGTTCTAAAATTGCAATAAAATAACAAACAAACAAAAAAACTTGAAATTAAACTTTGAAATTAAAGTATCAAAATATGGGTGAAATAAAATCTGACATCTATTATTATTGTTATTGTTATTAATGTTATTATTATTATTATTATTATTATTATTATTATTATTAGTAGTAGTAGTAGTAGTAGTAATAAACTTGCTTGACAGGAAAAAAAAACTAATTTTTTTTAATGTTACAGAACTGGTTCAGGTCAGCAATGTTCTGCTATGCTCATTGTCAATGGCTCAGTCAATTCAACATAGCCTCTGTCTGGACAGCTCCAGGTGGTGTATTTTCTTCCACTGGACCCTTTTGTTCTTGACTTCCTATTGTGCTTTTGGTCATCTTCCTGTTGCATCACCTAAATTCAATGCATGTCCATTTCTAGAAAGACTAAACAGTCTTTTCTGTTTCTTCATCTCATAGTGGGAGATTGTCAACTGTGAGCAGTGTTCAGAATTCGTGTTTCGAAATTCTTCTTTGACCTCTGACTTGGTAAAGCATTCTGTGGAAACATTACTGCAGCGATTGATATACTTTTTCCATCATGCATTGTGAATGTTGCACCAGTGCTTGTTTGATGTTTAAAGTGAACATTGAATGAAACAGGAGTCAAACAGTATCTCAAATTACAGATAACAATTTGTAACATTGATTGCTATTTCAAATGCAGTTGCTCTTGAATTTCAGCCTCCATTCACACTGTAAAAATACGGAGTTCTCCAAAATTCCTTTGTGTTGTCCCAACACAAATTGTTTAAGCTAACCTACAGTAATTGTTTTTACAAATTTAAGTGGATTGAACATAAAACAATTTAGCTCTCCAAATGAAGACTTAATTCAAGAGTTCACATTTACTGATGACTAATTATAAAGCATGTTTGACATGCTGTCCCAGGACAGAGCCCTGAGCTCATAAGATCCTCGAGCCTGGGGCTCGCTCCCTTTTTATTATATTACTTATTTACAATTTTCACATAAACATCATGAACTAGGTCACATGAAAACATCAGCTAAGTTTTAAAGAAATAGTTCACCCAAAATGATTAATTTTCCCTTAACTTCTTTCTTCTGTTAAACACAAAAGGCAATCAGTAAACTGACTTCTACAAGGTTACAAGTTTCCATCTTTCATTAAACTATGCTCTTGTGAGTTTAACAGAAAAAGGACACTTAAACAAGTAAAGGGAGAGTAAATTATTCTACTATTATTTTACTATATATTTTAACAAATTAACACTAAAAAATAATTGCTGGTCATTTAAGTTGATGTGTTGTTCACTGAATGACCATTTTTTTTTTGATCTACGTACATACAGTGGTCTAGTGGTGTAGTCCTTGCTATACGCATGTATACTCCGTATGCCTACTTTTTTCCACGAGCTGTTTGGGTATTGCGACTTCTGAGGATCAATAATTGCGTATACCCTCGGTATACTCATTTGTTTTGCTGATTAGACCTCCCTAATTTACATGTATTCCAATTTTTTTGGGGGGTGACGCGGACGCCGCCTTCTCTATTCTGCCGCCCTAGGCGTGGATATAACTGCTGAGGACGTGGGTGGTGAGGGAGGTGGTGAGGGAGGACGACGCCTAGGTTGCCACTATGGACGCGCCGGCCCTGTATACCGTTATATATTCAGCCAATCTTTGGATCTGCTAGGGGCACTACTAGCTAAACATAAATCATTGAATAGGATAAGACTATTAGCATCTACTTTTAAAATGAAAAAGAATTGTTTATTTTTTTCCTTTTAAATGGAAATTTTTCTCAAAAAAATGAAAATTTTCATCATTTACTCAACCTTGACTTATTCTAAACTGGTTTGTCTTTTTTCTTTCTGTTGAACTCAAAAGAAGATATTTCGAAGAAAGCTGGAAACATGTAACCATTGACAACATTGACAGTATTTTTTTTCCTTTCGTGGAAGTTAAGAGTTATATATATATATAGCTCAAAGAATCAAAGAAACATTGACTTTCGTCGTTTATTTGCCTATTTACATTTAAAATTTGGGTTGGGTGCAATAGTACACCACCTTTTTTTAGGACTACACCACTGCAGTGGTCTCTCTTAAATCATGGGAGTTACATTCTAAAAATAGCTCACAATAGGTGAAATCTGTGAAGTCTGCTTTGTTTTTTACAGTTATAGATATTTTGAGGCGGTAAAACTCCTCACAACACTATTTTCTCAGATAGGCATTAACATTTTACACTTTTCTCTCTTGTTTAAACACTCGCGTAACTTCTACCTTTAGCATGGCCAAAAGTCCAAGTTTTTGTGTGATAGTTAGCATCTTTCTCTGCCTTTTGGGTGCGACTGTGGGTGCCTTTGAGGTTATAGAATGTTTTACAGACATTATGGGGTTTGTTGGGGAGAAAAGTTGCAAACGGCAGTACAGCACTTCAGAGTCACACTGCTAGCGATCAAAGATTTATGTCAATTTGACAAGCTGGACACCACAGAAGTGGTCCCCAACCTTTTATCACCACAGACTAGACAACGCTTGACAGTTTTGCCACAGACCAGGGTAGGGTTCGTAGATTGCTAGATGACCGTTAACTATTTTCTCAGAGGATGGTAAGCTGACAAATCATTGCTGTAACTCTAATACAAGTTTTATTTATAGAGAAAATTAAAAAGCACCTCTATTGGAAATAATAAACTTGCACACAGAAAAGATGTGATATGCGAGCGCCCCCTAAATTGCTTCAGTTGCGATCTTTAGTAGTTGATCTTGCACAGACATTGTGGATTCACCTGATTTGTTGACAAATGGGCAGCATAGCTATTCCTTGGCAGTTTGCGGGTTCTTCGATGCACCTTTTTCTGTTTGCTAAAAGAAACTTTCCAAAGATGTCTGTTTCTTACTCATTTTACTAGCTTGTGGGTTAAATTTGGGTGCTCAAATGACCGAGATGTAAGCGAGAGAAAAGTAAAATTTCAAATTAAAACTTTGTTCAGACTCAGATATTAAATAAAACAGAAATTATTAATGATTTCTTGTGCGGCCCAGCACCAATTGATCCAAGGACCGTTATTGGTCCATGGACTGGTGGTTGGAGACCACTGCTGTACAGGAGACACTGCAAGCAGAAGATTGATTGCCAATGGTCTACAGCCAATCAGGATGCAGAACACGATGCACTGTATATAAAGCATGTCAAATTGCATAAAAAAAATACAGAAACTGTGAGACCGTGAAAGGTGAACTGCATTATAGCAAGGAACCACATAAAATTATTTCCACATCCTAAACTGTTTTGAGATTTCAAGCTTTACATTTTTTACATTCCATATTGCAAAAAGTATATGGAAATTAAAGGTTCAGTAGGTGATCTGCCAAAATGTGTGTGGGCATAATATCTGGGCATAATATCTTTGAAACACAGTCCCTCCCCTGCCGTCCAAAGCCACGCCATCTGAAACACGAACACTCGCACCTTAAAAATGACAGTAGACAACCCACTAGTTCATGTCATTCACCAGTTAGAAAACTTTAAAGTACTTTATACTACAATTCCGAATGAAACTGTATTATATTTAGCACGTTTTCAGTTGTGTAGCAAGCAAAACTTGTCATAATGGTCTCACTCTCTCATGCACGTTTTCCTAAAGCAATTACTGTATGCGTAGTGGTTGGCCGGCGGCATGCGGGAATTACTCTTATTACTAAGCCATACTTACATGATATTTCAGATTGTATATTCAAAGTAGCAGTAAACAATACAGGGACCGCATCACAGGTTGTCATTGTTTCAAAAACCTGCCATGAGAAACACCGCGCTGATCTCAGTTTGGTTTGAACACGAGCAGAGGTGAGGGAGGGGCTGTAGCAGTGAAAAGTAAAAGTACCCGCTCCCCATTACGTCAGCACCGGACCTAGTTGAAACCACAGGCAATCAGGCAGCATAAAACAGAGAGTGAATCACTACTGACAGAAATGGGTACTTTCACTTTTCACTGCTACTGCCCCTCCCTCACCTCTGCTCGTGTTCAAACTAAACTAAGATCAGTGCTGTGTTTCTCATAGCAGGTTTTTATCCTTCATACATGTTGAGAGATTGAGTTGATTGACTTGATAAGGGAATATTTCTTGACATAACCCACACAGACGTGACTTAATAAAGTGTGAAGTGATGAATGATTTTAATCGGTGCATTAGTCTGAATGTAAATGCCCTCATCAGGCAGCGCTGGAGCAGCGTGAGAGGATCACAGGGCATCAAGCGAACAGTATTAACAAAAGAAAAAGACACAACTGAAGACTCTTAAATGCTTGTATTTGTTGTATTTGCAGCAGCTCTGTGATGCTCGTCCACAACTTCATGCATTGAAGGCTGTCCTAAATAAGGCTGTCCAGTCTCTGTGTTCAGTCTGTTACAAACCCAGACAGGCTGTCAGGCAGCGTAATACAGAGAGTGAATCAAAGAGCATCAAATGATCGGTAATTAAAAGGGGAAAAAAGAAAAATAGAATAAATATCTATACTTTAATATTAGACACACATCTGATGCTTGTATTTGCAGCAGCTCCACGTCTACAACTTCACGCATTGGGTTAAATTAAGCTTTACAGTCTCCTTTACTTCCCTTGTTTCTGTTCAGCGCAGGGAACTCAACCAACCCAGTGACGTCAGACACAGCGACATTCCAAGATGGCTGCGCCCAAGGTCTAAAATCTATAGTAAAACGTGCCGTTTTCTGCTAAATGCTTACATTAATCGAGTTTGTTTAATATATTTTCATTAAAGTGGAATCTAATGTATAAAATAAGCTAAACTTGACTGACTGCTTCATTTCCCCTTTAAGTTTTATAAACTAAAACTCACAAAATGTACACAAAATGTTGTCACAGAACTTAGTGTTCAGTCAGGTACAACCTTATGTAATTCCAAGGTGAAAAACAGTTTGGCAGGTTGCTGTTAATATATTGATTTAAAAAGATTACAAGGGCACATAATTCACAAGCCACAAGCACTGTATACCTACCGTATGTATTTAGCAGGTTTATATTTTGCCTCTAAGCCGTGACTTAATTAAGGTCAAAATAAATGACCAGTTTATGCAACATTTTAGGTAATAGCTCAGGGTTCACATGCTGGTTATAAACAAGCTTTCCAGACCCAAATGAGGGGATTAATTGCCAATCAATGTTTGCATCAGTCCAGTAGTGTGTATGTGTGTGTGTGTGTATGTTGGTGTGTGTGCACTAATGATGCAGCAAAAAGAATTTCGTATAGAGGGAATGGCCAATGTTTGTGTTATTAATCCGTTGAGCCAAAAACCACCGATCACTCTAAAAGTGCAATGCTTGCAAACACTAATTTCACCTCATCCCCTGATAAAATGGCCAAATCATCCTCTGGATTTATATAGCACAGAAAGAGAGAGAGAAAGACGGCAGGGTGGGCAGGTGCGCTTAATGCACGAAAAGATGAAGGCTACAAATAAATTCATTTAGGTAATATTTTCACATGATTTAATGTAGCATTATATTCACACGGTTGGTGGAACGGCTCTCTGATAGAGGGCATAACTGTCAAGTGGCGAAACATGAGGGATTTCAATGACTTGTGTTTTGCTGCTACACACACAACAAACCCTTAATGGCATTTGGCTGCTGCAGATGTTATTACTGTACTCTGTCATAAGTGGGTTTTCCACCTTAGGCCCTAATAGTATGAGCATACCGATGATAGAAAAGCGTAAACAAACACACATTTGGGCTTCCAATCCGCCCATTGGCATTGTTTTCCTCCATCGTATGGGTGTTATTGCTTTATATGTTCTGCTCAAAGACAAATCGTTCAATACCACAATAAAAAAGCCATTGTCAGGCAGGTAGCCCATTCGGCTGCTTGTTTAGAGACCCCGGTGAACATATATATGTGTTTACAGTACTCAGATTACATACTGACCATTTTAAAAATGTTGTTTTCGTCATTCATTATTGAGAGAGGTTTTCCCCAGAGGTACAATTTACTACCTGTTTCAATCCTGACGCTTAGATAAACAAGCATTTTGAAAGAGAGTGTTATATAAAACCTTGGTCACACTTTATTTTGATGGTCTGTTTTTTGAATTTAAGTTACATTGCATCTACATGTCAACTAATTCTCATTAGATTATAAGTAGGCTGTTAGGTTAGGGTTAGGGTTAGGGTTAAGGAGCAGTATCAGCAGATATTAAGCAGACAGTCTACTAATACTCTAATAGACCATCAAAATAAAGTGTTACCAAAAGCTTTCTCAAGTACTGTATTTACTTTTATGATAAAGGATAAACTATTTATTTAGATTTATAAGTATATACTCACAGATATTTCTTATTTTTTACCCTGAGGACAGCCTTAACTACAAGGTTAGTGAAAACATGCTGTAGTGGAGCTGAAAGTGTTTTATGGGCAGGTAAGTGGGTTGGTGTTGCTTTTATCGCCAAATAACTGCAACATGCTGTTAGTAGTGGATTGGTCACGCATTGAAAATATAAAACACTTTTCCATTGATTCAGTGTCACATTATTTTCCCTGAAGATTTTTCTTCCTGTTCATGTCTCAGATTGGAGAAATATGTTTGTTCTGCCGAACCTCTTATGATGAATGTGCTTTAGGTTTGTTATTGAAAGTGCTTTCTTCAAATCAACTTTTAAATTTATTGCAAGCGGGAATGATTTGATTTCACACGTATCCAAAATCAATACGAGGCACATGGAGAACAGATTATTTTAGATTTGTTGTTGTGGTGTTTTTGTAGAGTGTGACATATTATTACAATATAAAAAATTTCATTTCTTTTTAAATATGTTTTAAGGTGTATTTTTTCCTGTGATGGAAATTTGAATTTTCAGCATCATTTTTCATTACATGGTCTTCAGCGCCACACAATCTTGCAGAAATCCTAATTCATTATTCCAGGTTAAACATGTGAAACTCATTTCTAAGTTATTTATAATAAATATTTGTTTTTCCTTTGTGAATAAACATAAATTACAGATTAACAACTATATTATCAAACATATTGCAGAATAACTGCAATATGCTGTTAGTGCTGGTGTTAAATGTGTTTCCATTGATTCAATGCCACATTAATTTTCTATGTCTCAGACTGAAGAAATATGTTTGCTCCTGCCGAACCTCTTATGAGTAATGCAGTTTAGGTAAGTTATTGTTAGTGCTTTCTTTAAATCATCTTTCAAATACATTGCAAGCTTGAATGGTTTAGGTTCATGTGCATTCAAAATCAATATGGGAAAAGGGGGAATATTTTATTTTAGGTTTATTGCTCAAGAAAATGTTGAAAATAAAATTATTAGTACATTTTTATGTTTTTATCTATTCTGCTTTATTATTTATACTTTTTTGTCCTTTACTTTTATTATAATTAAGTCATTATTCCAGTCTTTGGTGTCACATGATCCTTTAGAAGTCAGTCTAATAATATCTTTGCTCAAGACACATTTCTTACTATTACAACAACATCACCTGACAGCCCAAGTTCAGATTTGGCTTGCGGTATTCCATCTACACTCCCTTCCCAGCAAGCACAGGACATCAGCATGACGTCAGATTGATGTTGTACCCCAACATCGTGGGACGTTGCATTTTGATTAGAAATAAAAATTGGGTTGACATCAGAACCCAACGTCAGGCTGACATCAATGTCCAACGTCGGTCAGAAATTGCATTTTGATTACTTTATAACGCAACCTAAAAATAACAAAATATCAACGTGTTACAGCTTGATGTTATGTGGACGTTACCATTATGATGTCTATCAGACATTGGATTTTGGTTGCCATACCTCACAAATAAATGTCAGTATTTGACGTCAATATGACTTGGTTTAAGTTGTTGGCTCACCATTTTGGTCACTTTCTAACACAACCTAAAATCAATCAAATATCAACGTCATTGTTAGACATCAAAATAACATTGTCTTTAGACGCTGGTGGCCTAAATCTAACCTAACATTATGTCTTATGACGTTGTGTGTCTGCTGGGTTGGTGCACATCAAAATCACAGAGCATGCCAGAGATTCCAGTTCTCACCCACTGTTTGAAGCTTAGGTGTGGCTTGCCATGCATATATTGTTTGTCGTTACTGAATCACCCCTTGAAAGGAATCATAATTTCATCCACAGAGTCGTGCTCATCAGGTGTGCATAAATTAATTCGGTTTTGGAGTTTATAGACTGTGTCCTTCTTTTCCATTTATGACATATTAAGTTGTTAATAAAGTGTAATGAAGTCAACAGAGATTACAATCTGTTGCGGGACATCACATCAGAAACAGGTGTGTACCAGACATTTGCATTAGGCCCGTCTACTGTACGGGTACATGCCAAGCATCTTCTCCATTTCCTTATTGTTAGTGTTTACAGATGCTCAATTTTTTTGCAAGCTGTGCTCATTTGTGTTTCTTATCAGAGCCTCAATCATGTCTTCTGTCCCAAATATCAGTATTGGGACTGCTAAACTTTTTTTAACCAGCGTGTCATGTCACGGGGCACGGTGTGTTTTATTTGGTTGGGGCTTGATGTATACATCATCATTGGCTAGGCAGTCAACGGATTGGTGGTTTTCTTTGTCCATTTGTCCTGCATCTTCATTCTCTGAGTCACTTGCATCCATTTCAAAATCACTCTCTCCATTTTGCACTCCAGCAATCACATCCTGCATGCTGAATATATGGCTATTCTGCACTTACAGCATTTTGAAACTGAAAAAGTTTGGAAAAATGTCAGTAAATATGTAAATAACACTTATATTGTGGCAGATTTACATTTTGCAGACAATTCCAATGCCATTTCAGTGGAAATGCTAATCAAAACCCCACTACATTCACACAATACTGTCTGAATGGTCTATTATGGTCTTTACTTATCATACTAAAAGAGACACATGATAAGATAAGAGCACTGATAAGTTCACATTTAAGACCATTCACACCTGTCCCTGAACAATGCAACAGGCTACCACCCTGATCCAACGTTTTAGAATTACAACGTAGACATAATAAGCTCTAAATCAAAGTTGATTAATGTTTTATAAAATAAATAAATATGTATGTGTTCTAGACATTGTAATAAATGTTTAAAGACTTTACTTACTTAAATCTTGACAAATCCAGACCTGCAAAAAAGGAGATCAGCTCAATGCAAAGATTGGAGGTAGAGTAAGTTCATGGCAGGATGACCAAACCTTTAAACACTTTTTTTTAATCAACTTGCTTCGTGAAAACACACAATCAGACATATTAATCATGTAAAAGTGGCTTTGAGAAAAAAACAAACAAACAAAAAAACCTACACTGTGAACCTACAACGATCTCACGGTTCGGTTCAGTTACGATTATCATGCCATCGATTTGGTTCAATTCGATATCTCGATGCATCACGGCGCATCGACAATGTTTTCCATATAAAATTATATATTTTATTTCATACCACAACAATTGTTGTATTAAAATGTATCATTTTGATAACATTTTATATGTGTTTGTAATAAAATTTTATCTTTTAATACAGGGGTCACCAAACTTGTTCCTGGAGGGCCGGTGTGCTGCAGATTTTAGCTCCAACCCTAATCAAACACACCTGAACAAGCTAATCAAGGTCTTCCTAGGTGTACTTGAAACACCCAGCCAGGTGTGTTGAGGCAAGTTAGAGCTAAAACCTGCAGGGACACCGACCCTACAGGACCGGGATTGGTGACCCCTGCTTTAATACAAGCAGTATTATCAGCTGTACCTTTAATTTTACCTGCTTAAAGAAAGCACTATTGTTGAATGCATTAAACAAAACACAAGTACATGCACAGAACATGTTATGAAATGTAAATATTATCCCGCTTGCTTTTTGAGCTGTGACAGGTTACGCGCTTAACAGAAAAGGCTGCGATTGGCTCGTTGGCGCTGTTCACAGATAAATGACACTGATAAACGGCAGTGGCGATCAAAGGGGATCCATGATAGACGCGGAGGAGAATACTCGCTTTGCAGACATACACTATATGTCCTATAAGTATCCATATAACAGCTGAAACAGTAAGAGAGCGAGTGAGAGGGAGACAGAAAATTCGAGTTTATTTTCATTTTCTCAGTAGCAGTGAAACAGGGGCTTCTGCCGTAGCTTCAGTGTCAGTCTGTCTAGCAAAAACACGCAGTGAATTGTGCAGAGTTTCTGCATTTTAATTGCTCACATTAGCCTTCCTCATCATAGTATTCTACGGCAACATATCGCATATGAGATAAGTGACGTCAGTTACATAATAACCCGTTATGATTATTACTGAACCGATACCGTATTGTCAAGAAACAATTAATTTGACACCCATAATTTGCTTGCACTTTTTTGAATTGTTAAAAGTGATGTTGTAATTCTGTAATGCTGGGCTTTACAGGGTTAACAACAGAAATGAATACTAAACTACTATTCTAAAATATTATTAAAACAGGCTACCCAAACATTTTTGATTTGATCAAATATTAGTTGAGTTATTCTGAAAAAAAGAACAATAAGAAAGTGGCCCTTTTTCCCTAAATTACCTCAACATCCTTCAAGTAAAAGAACTGATGTGGAATGAAAATAAAATGACTTCCCCAAGGATTCAATGTCACCTTTCTTTTCAAAAGTTTGAGATGATTTTCCATCCATTTCATATCTCAGATTGGAGGAGTGCGTTTAGTCCTGCCAAAACTCTTATGAGTGATGCACTTCACTGTTATTGAAAATGCTTTCTTAAAATCAGCTTTAAAGTATATCGCAAGCTGGAATGATTTCATGTAATGTGTATCCAATATCAATATAAGTTAAACAAGTTCTTTTAGTTTTGTTGCGTTGCAGCATTTGTGATTAATCCAAAACAGAAACAACTATTACAGACACACAGGCCACATTTACACTAATGTACACTAATCGTTTTAAAATGCACAAGTTTTTGCCATGGTTACGCCATCCATCCATACTACGCCGCAGTTTTCAAGCGTCAAAAACGGAGCTATTTGGAAACGCTGGAGATGCTGTTTTCATTCTAAAACTCTGCTGCTCTGTGTCAGTGTGGATGGGGGAAAATGGAGACATCTGAAAACAGAGGTGGGGCTGCAGACATTCGCATATCTGATTGGGACTTTTCCTCAATATTAAGTAGCCTACACACAGTTCAGTCCTGCATCCTCTCTTTGTAAGATCAGACTTTGCAAGTTTGATATGGAATACAGACTCCCGAGGACACGTCTGGTAAATTTTTAAAGGGAGCAGTGTACTTTGTAACCTTATTCACATCATCCTGGATACGTAAGTTGTTTCACTTTCTTAACAGTAAAATAAAAACAAGATATAAGGAACTGCTAATTTTATTTTGATATTAACAACTTAACAGACAGCAGAAACGTTGAGGCGTCGTGCTGCATATGAGCATCATCTTCACTGTACTGTATGCTTATTTATAACAAACCAGAGCCTTTAACATTACTGGCTCCTTTCATCTTTATTGAAAGTATGAGGGCGACGCAGTGGCGCAGTAGGTAGTGCTGTCGCCTCACAGCAAGAAGGTCGCTGGTTCGAGCGTCAGTTGGTGTTTCTGTGTGGAGTTTGCATGTTCCCCCTGCGTTCGCGTGGGTTTCCTCCGGGTGCTCCGGTTTCCCCCACAGTCCAAAGACATGCATTTCAGGTGAATTGGGAAGGCTAAGTTGTCCGTAGTGTATGAGTGTGAGTGAGTGTGTAAGGACGTTTCCCAGAGATGGGTTGCGGCTGGAAGGGCATCCACTGCGTAAAACATGTGCTGGATAAGTTGGCGGTTCATTCCGCTGTGGCGATCCCAGATTAATAAAGGGACTAACCCAAAAAGAAAATGAATGAATGAATGAATGAATGAAAATATGAAACATACCCTCTCTTTTGCTGAATATCAGTTTTAATAATCAATAATGGCCATTATAAAAGTATAACATACAATAAGTATATATAATATAGGAAATAAAGGCAAACAATCAGTCAATATACAGAATGTACAGGCTTACATTAATTATTAACTTCTTTCTGCGCTCAGCCAAAACACGTCACAAGAGAACAAGTAATAGATTCAAAAGACCAAAGTCGGGGAATATGTCATTAGATATAGACAACAAGATGAATTAAATACCACATTTAACAAATATAATGAGATTGGATCCAACGGTTGATCCTTGATGAACAGTCCGACGAGCACAGCTCTCATCTGGCTAGATATGCTGCAGCGCATGCCAGAGTATGTATGTGTCTGTGGTCACGTGATGTGTGTTTTCAGTGGTTTGGTGTAGACGGAGAGTTGTTCAGAAATGCTGGGTGAAACGCTAGTGTGGACGCAGATCATTTTCAATCTAAAACACCATTTCAAAACGAAAACGCTTTAGTGTAAACAGGGCCTAAATAAACCAAATAGATGGCTGTTGATAATCCTTTAATTGCTTTATTGACCATTGAGTGCCTTCACAAACATGTTATTGCTCCTCTGGCTTTATTTTTCTTTTCTTTTTTTTTGGAGTGGATTCATTAGGTTTTGTTTTCCTGTAGATGTGCGGTGACTCTTTGATCACAGCGAGTTCAGCGACATTTTGGCACAGCTTTTACTTTGGACCGTTTCATGTGCTTACAGCATCGTTTCAGATGTGTTCAGATGAGCTGAGGCTTTTGAGCGCTGCAAGAGACGGACAGATGTTTGATGGTGGTGGAGCAGATTAAGCACTCTTTCATATTCAAAGAACAGCACAAAGATCATACCAGCACAGAAGTGGGATTTTATTAGGTTTGTCTAGATGTTACTGAAGTTGTGTGTCTTGGTCAGGGTTTAAATTCTGAAAACAACATGCTTTTTTCACTTCAGATATCTCAGTGTTTGCATAAATAACACGCATCTTGTTTAGAGCAATGCGACAAGAAAACTGTGTCCTCAAAGTGATAATGTCAGGCTGGTGGTGTTGTTGTTACACTGGGTACCTTGTTCGTTTTCAATTACATAATAGCTGAATACACAACTGTTTAAACAAACATGTAGTTACACTGTTTTAATCTACACTCAAAAACAGATTTTTTGCTGCTTGTTCAAACTACTTAAAATTAATTGAAATAATACAAACCTTGAGATTTTTTAATAAATAACCCTGCATTTTTTTAACAGTGAAATACAATCTAGGATAATGATTAAAAACAAAAAAAAATTATTTGAGTCTAAGTAGCACATCTAAAACAAAGTCTTATCAAACTATAAACCTAAGAAAAAGGAAAAAAAAGAGAAATAAATCAAATCAAAGACCAGGATTAGTTGTAATATCTGGAGATACAATAAAACATTACTATAAAAACAAAACAAAAAGCACTTCTATTAAAAAAGATGAATAAGGATTCTACTAACTATAAAAGGATAAATGACTTGAATTGTAAACTGTGCAGAGAAGACTCTTGACATACACAAAGGTACAAATTCAACTATCAAAGACATGAGAGCAGAGAGCACAATACAAAGGGAGAAAAGTACACAAGGACAAGGTGAACATAATTAGACAAACAAGGACAAGACCAGAGCAAAACAAAGGGGCATAGCAATTGGAAACAAGGAGGTGGGAATAATTAAATTATATATTTGATTAAAAGCTACTGTCATTCATTCATTTTTCTTTGGCTTAGTCCCTTCATTCATCAGGGGTCACCACAGCGGAATGAATCGCCAACTTATCCCCCATGAACCCCTCAGGGAACCCCAGGAACACTGGGAGAACATGCAAACTCCACACAGAAATGTCAACTAACACAGTTGGGGCTCGAATAAGCGACCTTCTTGCTGTGAGGTGACAAGTTCTAACCACTGAGCCACCGTGCCACCCAATACAATACAAAATATTATATCTAATACTTCATATTATTAATTTGTTTGCATTTTATTTTAAAGTGTTGGTACTTAAAGCTCATACGGTGTACTTTAAAATGTACTGGGCTAAATTAGGTAACTCCTGTACATTGGTTAAGTTTAGGTTCCCAATTAGGTTTAGTTATAGTAGCTATTACCCAATTTATATAATGTCTATGAAAAGCACAAACTAATCATGACTTAAAGAAATCACAGCCATTAATAATTACATTATAATAATAAAAACATAATTATTGCATGATTAATAATGTATTAACACCTTTGAATGTTTAACGATTATGAGTGTTAGCATTTGTATGCATGCTGTTTTTTTAGCCATAACTTGGGATTCCCATCAGGATTCCACAACTGAACTACAACACATTTATTCAGATCACTGTTTCTGCATGTTTACATGTTTTGTTCCTGTCAAGGTCTTTCTCATTTACATAAATATATTTTCTTTTGGCTAGCTCTTTCTTATTCTTTTGTCCGCCAGTTTTCTAAGTAACTGCTTCGGGTGATATATACTCTGAAAAGTGCAATACAATAACATTGAATGAAATCTAATTGAAATAAACTGCTTTTAGGCCAAGTGTGAATAGGCATATTAAACACTCAAGACTGGTGACTTGAAAACTGCCAGGCTCCTTCTTTCTCTTATTCTTCCTTCCTGTCAGACAATAGCAAGTGAGCTGGGCTTGTTCTGTTTTGAGAGCTGTTCTGCCACAGGTCTGCTTTTCTGTTGTCACACATGGACGTCCCATAGCTGTGACCCAATCGTCTGCCAGAGCATCCAATTAAAGTGTGACAATGGCCACCTTCACCATGTCCAGAACACCATCTGCTGAACATCATTGCTGACACTCCTGCACACACTCTCCGTTCTCCAACATCAGCAGCTCAGAACCTCATTGAACTTGAAAAATGGTATTCACTGTATTGCTTTCTTGCATGCTTCACCTGAATAGACCTCACTTTCCAGTCATGTGAGAGTATTTTTTAATTATTATTTTGTTGGGCTTTTGAGTGTCAAAATGTACCAAGATTAATCTGCTGGTATAAAAATAGGAAACATGCAACCAAGTGCATTTCACAGGCCTGTCAAGTAAAAAAAAAATAAATGAAATGAAATGAAATAAAAATAAAAAAGTAAAGTTAAATAAAATTAAATAAAAACAATTTTTTTTTTATTTAAATAATTAAATAAAAAATAATAAAAATAATACAAAATAATAAAAATAAAATAAAATATTATGCAAATCAATATTCCAATATTTTTCCCCCTAGCCACATTTGAACAATTCCAAACTACAGTAGATTATTCTAAATAACTACTATGATTAAAAAAAGTATAAGCTTTTTTTTTATTATAAAATTATTATTAATAATAAACTGCTTATTAATAATGAACCTATTATAACAATAACATGGAAATAAACTGACAAATTTTTGAGGAGGGCTGGGATTGAAAAATCATAACATTAACAACTTTTTCTTTTTACTGTAGGTAAAATGGACCAAAACTGGATTTAGCTCAGGCTGATAATGCACAGTCAACAATGCACACGAGAATACTGTACTGCAGTACATACAGTACTATAGAAACTACAAACGTGTATCCTGGGCTAGAAATATTTTGCAGTGAAAATATAGAATATTGTACAGGTATAATTAAGAATTAAGCTAAAGAATTGGGGTTTGAACTACCAATTTAGCTTTAGCAGTCTCCAGTTCCATCATGTTTTTCCAGATTTGCAGCCTACTTGGATTCTTCAGAAATAAGGGATCAGGTTCTCAGAGGCTTTGCTAAAGTGGCTTTCTGAAACATGACTCACAATAAGAATCACAAGCAGAAGTGGCATAAAATAGATACAGACTGATAGTTTGAGAGTGACCTGTTCAAGTCAGGTTACAGTAAGGTTTGAGAAAACCATGATGTGAGCTGATACTAACAAGACCAAGGATCAAAAAGCATTCTCAGTACTTACTGCTAAATTTGTCAAAACTGCAGCACAAAAGAAAATGGTGCTTGGCCCTTCATCTTTTTACCCTGAAAGGTACGACTTTCCAGAAATAAATCAGTCTATTTTATAAAGCTTATGATTGTAAGTGTGGGTATTTTTTCCTTCTTTAGCTTTGCAAAGTTTGTATGAATCTGACACCTTGTACTTCTAGAGACTTCAAGTAGGCTGCAGCTCTGTGGCTGTTTCTATAGTATTACATCTGTCTTGTTTGCATTTAACAATTCCTTGATTTTTCTGTGTAAGTTAAATCTCATTTTAAGACAAATTTACTTGTAAAGTGAAACATGCTCAATAATTACCCGTCTGAAAATAATATACATTTTACTTCCTGCCTTTGTTAACAATTATACCCCACTTGATAATAGTTACACACAAAATTAATAGTATTTATTAAAACTAATGTAATTTGTAATTGGTCAAATGTAATATGTGCTTGGCAGAAAAATGCAATCAGAGTACTGACTTGTGCTTACTGTATGTCTAAGATAAAAATGAGAATGTTGTGGTGTTCAGAAAATGAAGAAAATTGGTCACACGTCCTGATTAGGCATGGGTCATAATGAGCAAGTATTTATCCAACAAGCTTTCCTAGTTTTTTGCTGGTGTTGTTATTGTTTTGATATTTTAGCAGGGGTACTTTAATTAGCAGTCTGTGCTTTGGTTGTTACACTGCTGTATGGTAAAACGCTTTCAAAAAGTTGCATCATTCAGCGCAACTTTGGACATTGTGCCATATCTCATGCTGTTTCTTTCAAGCATGTTGTTGCATCTTTGAAAGTTAACGGTAACTTTTGCAAACTGCTCTATTCTGCTAGCAGCCTAACTGATTTTAAGTGCAGAACCACGACCCCTAGGAAAACTGACAGATTATAGTCGTGCAAATCTGTAGTCAAGCTGATTATTCAAGGTAGCAGTAAGGCGAATTAACTGACCAGTGGATGAGGCAATACACAGATTAGTATATTGAACAAGAGCAGTATTATAAACGATTTGTTCAGGTTATTTGTTCAAGGTTCCAAACTTTTTTTGAATGTCGTTTTTTTTTTTCTTCTTTTAACTAAAAATATATAATTTGAAGACTTTAGGAAAGCTGTAGCCATTGTCTCGAGCCCCACGTTGGTTGCCTTTTGTTTCGAGCCCCACGTTGATTGGGTGCCATTTGTTGTAGTTGCCGACCTTCTCATATTTGTCGTAGTTACCGACATTTTCATCATTGAGACACTATCAGACTGAAGGTTTTTGGATACCAGAAAATAGACTTTATTCTCCATAATAAAGCAGAGAAAGTGCAGAGCAGACCTCAGAGAATTCTCAAGTCTCTCATAGACAATTCCTAAAGTATCTGTGTTTTTTACTATATTTATATATAGATTTTTGCCCCACCCCTAGGTTTCTCGTTTTAACTTCTAACCATCCTTGGATACGTTTTTACTCAAGGTGGTCCTGTTATTTTTGGCTCACAGCCCACTAGCTCAGGTCTACGTAAGCAACTGCTTCAACTAAGTGTTTACATACATTGTACATACATTGTCATTAAGTCGTATAACTTGATATGTCACTCACTCTCCTAAATGCCTTTCACACATATAACTTCATATGATTATTTAAATAATCAGTGCTTTATATATTCACTTATTTTACATATTTAGTCATTCTCTTAATGTTGGTCCTGACCTGTTCTCCTCATCTTACACACAGAGCGACATGTTTGCTGCACACACTTTTAGATAATAAAATGCTCTAAAACACAATAAGAAATTAACTGCTCTAAAGCACAATAAGAAATCTTCTTCACCATTAAAATGTCTTTTTTTTGTGTGTTCATCAGGTGGAAGTGGAAGATGCTAAAATGATGATTGAATATTCATTTTGTCCACTCTTTTCATATTGTGTTTGATTGATATATTTCTGTGATTGAAACACTGAATGGAAGTTGAGTAGAGACAGTTTAAAATCAATCAATTAATCAATCAATTATTGGTTCATTCATTCATTCATTCATTCATTCATTTTCTTGTCGGCTTAGTCCCTTTATTAATCTGGGGTTGCCACAGCTAAATGAATTGCCAACTTATTCAGCACATGTTTTACGCAGCGGATGCCCTACCAGCTGCAACCCATCTCTGGGAAACATCCATACACACTCATTTACAGTCACACACTACTGACAATTTAGCCTACTCAATTCACCTGTACCGCATGTCTTTGGACTGTGGGGGAAACTGCAACTGACCCCGCCGAGGCTCGAACCAGCGAACCTTCTTGCTGTGAGGCGACAGCACTACCTACTGCGCCACCGTGTTGCCATCATTGGTTTAACTTAATTTAATTATTACACATCTATTAAAATATTTAATATATTTTTTGTAATTTTCAAGTGACAATAGGGTATATGCAGAAGTATGAGGAAGGACTTTTAATATGTCAGTAACCTGGGTCAAGCGCTTCCAGTGAACTGTATGTCTTTACAAAATCGGCGCGTTTAAGGCATTTTTTTCTGAAAAATCAGCGATCTCCACTGGTTGAGTGATATCCGATATAAAGTGGGTCTCAGAATGTACAAGAAACACTGCATTAAATTACATTTCTCCCCGCCATGTCTTTAAAAAAAACATTTATTTTACCCCAGTATATTCAATGGAGCTTTTGTGCTAGCCTGCTAATCCTGACGGGCACGTAAGTGTTAAACGGCTTTTCATCTCGTTTTACGCTTGAGCAACTAAATGAATGCCTAAGTCTATTTAACTGATTATAATTTAATTACATTACAACATCGATGCTGTAAAAGAAACTGTATAAATTGGAAAAATGTCACATTAACCGTTCACCGGAAGTTTATCAGTATGGGAAAAAACACTAGCTCTGCATATACCTCATAATTTGTCACTTAGTCACATTTTTTTTTATTTTCCACATGAAGGATATGGTGAGGGGAATCACGCTGACTGTTTCTACATTTAATAACATTTTCCCTCCAAACTTCATAGGTTCAGTCTTCAGTCTTACTTATATTGTAATAAGCACACCTCTGGGATCATTCTATAGTTGTGTGATAATTGGTAATGTGAAATCAATCAATTCCATGACATGTACTTACAGTACAATCAGCACAATACAATGTCAAATAACATTTTATATGGCTACTCAGTCTATTGTTAACCTTGAACCTACTGTTTACGTCTGTAGATCGAGAATGCTGATCAGCACTGCATTGACTGCATGACAATTGGAAGCACTGCTAGAATTGCCTGCTTAGAATTGAGTAAAAATGCTCATTTTGTTTACTTTACTCCTTTAGCACAAGTTTCTCCAAAGCTTGCAAAAAAGTTACAAACTAGGAGTCATGCAAGTCCACAGTCAGAGTTAGACCAAGACTGATTAAAACTAATTAAGTGGTGGAGGCAACCCACAGATTAGCATATTACTGTAAATGAGAACAGTACTAAAAACTATTTATTTAGTTGAAGCACATGAGAAAGAAACACAACCGTCCATCGCTCTCGCTGCCGGTGCTGTCAGATGGTGTGATTCCAGCTGCTCTGCTTGACAGAATGTGACACCAAACCCCATTTCTCACTCTTCCGTAATCGACTACCGTCTGCACTGTTGAAGCAACCGATTACAACAAAGCATCTTTGTGAAGCAAAAGACACTATTATTCCTGCTAAAGACCCCTTCATCTTCCTCTTCAGAAACTCCTGTCTCAATTGACAAAAAACAGGGTCATTATGGACCTGATATTGAGTCGTCCATAAAATAAATTGTAGGGGGTTGTAATAATAGTTAAGCGTGTGCTATCGACTGTAGGTGTGAAATCAGACTGGCATCCACTGGCAACTTGTTGAGCACAGAGCTGTAGCTTGTCAGCCAGCAATAATTTAATACACACTTTTATCCAAAGAGGATTACAGTTCACTTATTACAGGAACAATCCCACTGGAGCAACTGTGGGATAAGTGTCTCCTTAAAAGCCCGCTGGTGGTGGTTTATATGGCTCGCTCCTATGGATCAAATCAGCAAACATCTGGTTATTAGACTGCATACTGTAGAGAGTAACATAATCTGTTCATGCAGACCCTTCCTCAAAACTGTTCAGTGTACATTACAAACAATTGCAGTCACTTTATTTATGTAAAATTATGATCAAGCCCATGCAGATTGCTGGACAACATTCACTATCACCCGACTCCAATTCTGCCACTGAACTGCACTACATTTAACACCAGGCACCTCACATACTCACACCAGTTCCAGATCACCACTGATTACTTGCACACAGCTGCAACTCATGAAGACTGATTAGTTGGACTTTATATACACCTCACATTCTCACACACATTGCTGAGTCTTGTTATCCTGTAGCATTACAAAGTGTTCTTTTGTCTAGCCTTGCCTTGTTTGCGGACCATTGTCTTGTTTCTCGTTTATGTTATTTTGGAACTTGTATTGTTGCTGTTATAGCATTGGGATTAAATCAAATAATCATAATTAAACTGTTAGCAATAATTGCAACACGCCTACACACATTTAAAAATGGCTCTTTGTTCAAACTGCTAATTTAAAATTAGTTGAAGCAACACAATTCTTAAGTTTTTTTGGACAACTTAAATGTTTTATGTTCAATCCACATAACTTTGTAAAAATCCATTAATCCATTATTAATGGACAGACTAATTGCCGTTTAACTTAGTGTTAAATAACCATAAACAGTGTTGACCGTAACATAGTTGACATTTTCCACTATTTTGTGAATTAGCACAATATGCTAACCTCAAACCAGATACCACATGGTATGTCTAGTTTTATGTCTAGTTTTATGTATTTTCATCACATTATTATAAAAAAAAAACATATGAGATATTCACTGAAAAATTACAGTAGCAAGGTTGACGAATAATTAAGCTACTATATTCTTTGTACAAATTAATAAGGAAAGGCGTGATTCAATACCTTCAAATAAGAGATATTGTTTTTAAATCTATCAGCGCTTTAAAGATTGTTATGCCTTTTTTATGCTGTGTAACAGAGTTGACATCATGGTGTCATGCCTGGGCTCACTACTGGAAGGATCGCAGGATTATCAAAACACATAGATTTATTGATAACACTTACATGGATGAACACAGGAAGGACTTGGGAGAAAACAGACATGAACAGAGAGAGAATACCAGACAACGAATGACTAAATTAAACACAGGGAATATAAATACACTGGGGATGATTGGACTGATCACACACAGGGGATGAACACAGGTGAAGGTGATGAACATGATCTAGTGGCGGGAACGGGAACAAAGGAACACATAGTGAAGGTCACATGACGAAGACAAACATATATGGGAGACAGGAATATAAATACACTGGGGATGATTGGACTGATCACACACAGGGGATGAACACAGGTGAAGGTGATGAACATGATCTAGTGGCGGGAACGGGAACAAAGGAACACATAGTGAAGGTCACATGACGAAGACAAACATATATGGGAGACAGGATGTGACAGTACAACCCCCCCCCCCCCTTTAAAAGGTGCGCCCTCCCGCCTAAACAAAATGAAGGGTAGGACGTGGTTAGGGGAGAGTCTGTGAGAGAGGAACCAGGAGATGAATTGGAGTGCGTGGAAAGGAGGAGGTGGCCAGGGAGGAGTCACAGGAAGGAGGAGCCAAGAAGGGAGGTGAAGCAGGAGGAGAAGGAGAGCTGTAGGGCGAAGGTGATGTCGAAGTCCCGGAGCGCCGAGGTGGAGCAGACGGCTCACCCAACCGAAGTGACGACACAGGTCCGGATGCCCGCGGTGGAGCCAGAGTGACAGAGGGCCGAGGCGTAGCTGAAGGGAAGGAGGAGCTCAATGGAGCTGGTAGGATGGATTTACGCATTACACTTAATTGTTTCATGATAGTTGAAGCTGAATAAATGATTGAGGAGGCAGAGACCATAAAAATAGGTATAACAGGAGTCTAGAAGTTAATATTGTCAAGACAGAATGTCCCGAAATACATATACGTCATTTTATATATAGTTTTAGAGACTTATCTAGGAGATGCAACATGTACTCACGCTTCTAGAATCAGAGTCTTGTTCAAAAGGCAGTCAGTGGTGTTTGAGGAGGACATACATATTTACAGTACATGTTTTATTTATCTTTTTAAAGCAGGCGTCACTATTCTGTTCTGTCATCATTTACTGCTCACATTTATGTGAGGTTATTTCTTTTGTAACAACACCATGAATGAATGAATGAATGAATGAATGAACAAAGGAAGGAATGAGGGAATGAAGAACGAACAAACAAGTTAATCAATGAATCAATCAATGAATCAAGAAAGGAATATGGGAATAAATCAATAAATAAATTAATTAAGAAAGGAATGTGGGAATGAATGAATCAATAAATGAATCAATAAATCAAGAAAGGAATGTGGGAATAAATCAATCAATAAATGAATCAATGAATCAAGAAAGGAATATAGGAATGAATCAATCAATAAATGATTCAATGAATCAAGAAGGGAATATTGGAATGAATCAGTCAATAAATGAATCAATGAATAAAGAAATGAATGAATGAATGAATGAATGAATGAATGAATGAATGAATGAATGAATGAATCAGAATCAGAATCAGAATCAATAATAAATCAGAGATGGAAATAAGCAATCCTCAAAATATGTTCCACAGAAAAGAAAAGCAGGTATCCTGCAGGTATCGCGATTTCTCCTGCATTAAAGAAGCACACAGAGCTAATGACAGATTGTCTGTGTGCAGTGCTTCCCTCCAGCAACTAATTACAAACCACTAGGCAACATGCTTCTCCGTAACCTGCACAGCATGCTTGGCCCGATCTCAAATCAGCAGTGAGCCCAGATGATCCATGTAATATAAACATCCTGTTAGTCGAGTTTCATCAGCAAACGACTTTAGTGCGCTTCATTTGGAGTCATTTTTCATTTACGTAATTACAAACGCCGGTGCTCTGGATCCACATAAATGAGCTGAAGTGTGTGGAATACCTTGTGTTATTAAGACAGCGTTTGAGTTTAGCACTGGTTTGTAAGAGGATCCTCAATACGCCAGTGTTAAAACCCTGTTCAGACAGCAGGATTAGAACTGGATTTGGAGCTGGGTAAAGCGTAGCTGTCCTTAGAGAGCAAGGATATGCAGGAATCCAAAGGAAAAAAGAGAGAGATCGGGTTTATACCGGGGAAAATGATGGCAAGAGCTTGCTAAGCATTTGTCACATTCTGTTCAATGTGCTGTTCTTGTGTCACAGAAAAGCTAAACTCTGACAGTAGCGTCTCTTCATCAAGTGCTCCTTAAATGTGAACACTGCGTCAGCTGTTTCCAAAGGACCCTCAGGATGAGAGTTTAAATATACTGTATTGTTAAAGACTGCATCTGCACTCTTTTAGTGGTACTTATACATTTTAAGTGCACTTTTGTCTGCGCTTCTTCTCTTTATGTATGCCAAAATATGGAGAGCAACAATATTTGCCTTGACTTTTTTTTGTGCATCTATGTTTCTAATGAGCTTAAATCTATGGTAACTAATGAGTTTTGGGTAGTGAATGGCTTCTCTTAGGTAAATGTAATAAGTGACGCTTTAGAAGCTGTTTTAAAGAGATATTCATCCCAAAATGTAAATGTATTCAACATTTTTTTAATGTAAAGTGGTTCCAAACCTTTAAGGTGTTTTTTTATATAAAACAAAAGATGTTTTGAAGAATATTGGAAACTTCTTTTGTGTTCAACACAAGAAAGAAACTCAAAAAGGCTTGGAATAAGTGGAAGGTGAGAGAATTCCTTTTCTTTTTGAGATCTTTCTGTCGGTGTCCTAGCCAGTGGTGTTTTGGGCCACCCACAGTGGTCCAAAAATAGCCTAGATGCAGAATTATTTTTAGGGTATTGCTCTTATAAACTGTTCTAAACCTGATTGTCTTCTTACAATAAGGGATTGTAAACCAGATTATATCTTAAATCTAGCTCTATAGTATGTGTTTGTGTAAATTTACAGCAGATCAATCTCTCATATAAGTTCTGCAGGCCAAATTGTGATGCTATTTTATTTAGACTATGCTGCTATTTGCTCAAGCTAAAATGAATCCCAGAAGCTTTTTAGTATATTAACAGGTCAAAGACAGTATTGATTTTAATTTTTATTGTTGTATGCTTGTGGCCTTAAAATGATGACACAACCTGAAAACAAAAGTTGTTAAATGATTTATATTATCATTTAAAAATATAACGGAATAGGTTAAATAAATAACAGGACACGTAAAAATAGTTTCATGGTGGAATTTTTACAACTATCAGTCAAAATGGACAATGAGAAAGTAATAGCATAAGCTAGTGTTGACTTATAGCATGTGTATTTTACAAAAATGAGTGAATGAATGAATAAATGAAGAAATGAATAAAATAAATAAATATTTTTGATAATGGCAATTTTTAGCTTTAAAACCATAATAAAAGTTAGACATAAACTAAATTTTAACTGATTTCCATGGTAAAAACAGATTAATATATTTATGTTCACACTATAAATGGTGCACACCTAGTTTTTCTGAGGCACACCAAGACTTTTGTGGCTACAATAGTGCTTTCTTTGCTCGAAACACTCATTTGTACATGCTACAAGTCAGATCTCAGTAATTTCCTTTACTTTCTACAGCAACAACAACAACAGTAGGTTGCTTTTGCATCTGACTGGAGTTTGATGAAATGCAATGAAGACAAAAGAACAAATTGTGATGCTAAAAATAAAGCTGAAATACAAGAATGATCACAGAAGATGGGACATCTGGTGATGCTATTAATAAATAACAAGGGAAATAAAGTGGAATTGAATATCAAATTGGAATATTCAACTATAATATTATATATATATATATATATATATATATATATATATATATATATATATATATATATATATATATATATATATATATATATATATATATATATATATATATATATATATATATATATGAAATGTTTCTACCTAGACCTATTAGTAAAACATGCTCAAACATTTTTGAACAAGCCCAAAACATACTTACATACAATACATTTTCAATCTCACTTTATCACCTCAAAACACTTACCATAAGTCAGGATTTGTAAACTAATCCATTTTAATGTTTACATTATGCATGTTGATTTTCTGTAGTAATAAACTTGCTTAATAGCTCCCCTGGTAAAGTACTATATAAGTTTGAGTAGTGTGATTCTAAAATAAAATAAAACTCAAAGCTTTTTAATAAACGTCAACTTGCTTCTGAAAACGCATTTTATTTTTGTAACACTGCTTACAATTCCTAGGTTGATATATAAAACATTAATATTTTAATGTAAATCAGACATTTGATTTAAAAAAAAAACAAAAAAACAAATACAGTAAGTTTTTGCCACATGCAGTCATGTTTATCTGTTTCAGATAAAACTTTTAGCACCAGCCACTGGGCATTTCTCGCTCAAACTGGTGACAAGTGTGAAAGAAGCATTCATTTTGCAGAAATGTTGCCACAAACAGCAATTTTAATAAGCAAGGTTTGAAGTCTTTAGTCTTTTCTAGCCTTTAAGGTAGTTGTCTTCACTGTATGTCAAGATACAAGTTTCTTTTCCATTTGTTTAAAATGAAAGTGGTTAACAATGGTTGAAAATTAAACTGTGCAGTTTAACAAAGTGATTTTTCTTGACATTTTTTTTGTAGTTGAAATAATATGATGTATGATAAATAAAATATAGTACTAAAAGTAGTAGTAAAAGTACTTGCAGTTTATTAAATTTTTTTTGTAATAAACACCAGCTCAAAGAGCATGCCACAAAGCAACTTTTTCAAACATTACAACATCAAATGTTGTTGGAGGAAAGATCAAAGATCCCTAGTGCAATTCAAATGATTAAATTAAAATATAAATACATAAATAAAACAACACAAAACACAGAACACTATTTATTTATTGATATTTTTATAGTGTTAGTTATTGTGTTATCTATTTTTCAACACACAGTATGATCTGCACTGCATTTGTGAGTGTGTGCACGCACACTATTATCCATTTATCTGCTCCCTGACCTCACCCCTTGTGTAGTAAAACTGTATTTCCTATCTATTTTCTTCAAGCTGTTTAGTGCCCTCTCTCTTCCCCTTAAGCGTTCTTGAGTTTATGTTTTGGCCCCCCGGTAAAACAATAACTCTTTATGTTGTACACCTCTTGTAATCTCTTGAATAGCAATACAATGTAAGGACCTTATAGAACTGTACAACACATGTACAAATATTTTTTTAGGGTAATAAAGAATAAGAATAAATGGACTAAATAATAAAATACAAGTAATGTGACCTGACTATTTTTTAATAAATGATCAATTCTGTTTCTGCTGTTTCTTAGGCTTTAAAAAAAAACTGTACACCCATTTAGCATACGTCCTAGAGCTTACAGTTTTTTATGATTGCTTAAGCACAATTTTGAAATTAAATCTAAAACTAAATTAAATAAATAATCTAAAACTCATTTGAGATTATGACAATCATAAAAAGTCCAATCAATTCTGGTGGATAAAATCTCATCTTTATTTTCTTTTTAATTTTATGAAAAAATAAAGTTTCAAATGAGATTTACATTACTTTTTCAACTCTCATTTCATGCAACCTTTAATAATGAATGTCAGTATTAACTTAATATGCTACTGTTCATAGTTTATTTAAGCTTGTTCTCAGTACAGTAACTCAGATTAATTTATACTGTACCACTCGAAATGTTATCACTACTCCAAGATCTCAACATTTGCACAAAAATAATGAAAAATTCAAGGGTTCATTCTTATTCAATGTTAGCTTTTGCATTATTGATAATGTTAACATGCTTAAAAACATACTGTAAAGTGTTGCCAGATAGCGTAGTGCACTCGATTGCACAGCCACTTGAGGCCCACTCCAGTGCACCATGTTTCTTTACTTTCTGTTGGTGTTTTCAAGTATATACACATGTATAAACAAGCAGTGACCTCTGACCTGACCATTACTCTGTGTATGTGTGCGTATAATGTTAGGCTCCTGGGAGACTCTGATATTTCAAATCTCATTACCAGGCTCCTCACCGGGTGAACTGACCTATATGGCATACAGGTACCAAACATTATTAGCCCTCATTACAGAACCTCACCTCTGTGACAAAAACAAACACACACAGACATACACGCACACACACAGGTAAAGTTACATAAGGTGTAGTGCCTCCTTCATTAGAGAAAAGCTCAACGCTCACAGCAGGCTCAGTTCTGAGTTTCATACCTCACGGCAGATTTTGGGTCCTGAACTCACTCTGCTCATTATATCCCACCAGCAAACTCCCACATACTTACAGTACAACATCCAGCTTGAGATACACACTCATATCGCATTCAACTCAAGTGTACATCACTCTAAATGGTTTTAAGAGTCTTGTTCAAAACAATGACTGGTGATTTAGATGAACAGAAAGAGTTTGGACGTTATCCTAAACTGGACTTGGATTGTGTAGTAAGGATATTTTAGTAAACAGCAACTAACTACTAAAACTTTTGGTCAAAAACATTTTCATTCATTCATTCATTCATTCATTCATTCATTCATTCATTCATTCATTCATTCATTCATTCATTCATTCATTCATTCATTCACTTTCCTTATGCTTAGTCTCTTTATTCAACTGGGGTCGCCACAGCAAAATGAACCATCAACTTATCTAAGATATGTTTTACACAGCGGAGGGCATCGTTGCAGCTGCAACCCAATTCTTGGAAACACCCATACACTCTCACATTCACACATACACTACGGCCATTTTAGTTTATTTAATTCACCTATAGCACATGTCTTTGGACTGTGGGGGAAACCGGAGGACCTTAAGGAAACCCACGCCAACATGGGGAGAGCATGCAAACTTCACACAGAAATGCCAACTGACCCAGCCAAGACTCGAACCTGCAACCTTTTTGCTGTGAGGTGACGGTGCTAACCACTGAGCCAAACATATCAGTCAAGTGCAAGATTATTCTGTATACCTTTACATGTCTATGTTACTAGGAGGGGACTGTCGCTCTATACTGGTTAAGAGGAGACCGGGGTTTCTGCTCAAAATGCTACAAATATTTGGTTAGGTCTATTTTTGTAATATAAATGAAAACAAGTATTTTTTAAAATGTTTTAAAACACATGCTAGGTTGGGACGTGAAGCTGTGAGTGATGTCTACCTATACACACAAACAAACTTTTCTATGTAAATATTAAAAATACATTTTATTTATAAAGCGCCTCTCTTAGACTCAAGGTGCTACAACAGTAGAAACTATAAAAAGAAGAATGTACAACATCAAATCATAATAAGATCAATGACCTAGAAAGCATCAACAGTAGCAACAACAATAAAAGAATAGGGAATATAAAATATCACATTGACATCATAATACGATCAATGGCTTAGAAAAACACTCAAAAATGTTTTAAGAGATAGTTTTAAAATCTTCCTAATGGGAGCAGGCAAAGAATTCCACAATAAATACACACACAAAACAAAACATGTGTTCCTTCTTCATCTGCCAAAATATAAACTAGGCATATTTAACTTTGTAATATAATCTTTAATATGAAGAAGCTTGTCTAAAATATTTGTCATTTTTTACTTTTATGCGTTGTATTTGCATGGTTTTGAATTCAGTGTTTGTTCAAACAATTGTTTTAACATTGTTATAAAGAGGTTTGTACAAGAGTTAATGTAAGCTGTTCAAACATAACACTTTGCTTTGGTCAACACTGGATGTGTTCTGTTAACTTTGCTAAACTAGAATTAATAAAATTACAACTGAAGCTAAATATATACAATCTAAATAGAAATCTGCTCACAAAAAACAAAAACTGAACAAAAATCTATCAAAGTGAATAATAAAAAAAATAAATAAATAAATAAATAAATGGAAGTAAACCAACGTAATCTCACAGAAATTGCAATCTCAACCTTTTTATTTTTTATTTACTGGATAACTTGTATTAATTTGCAAAATCTCATTTGTAAATTTTAGTAAGGATTGCTTACCAGGGCATTCCTCTTTTTAAAAATCGTATGTTTCCATCTCTATGAAATTGTATAAATTAGTATGAACTTTTTAATATTTAAAATGGTTACGTAGGGCTGCAGCTATCAATCATTTTAATGATCATTTATTTTACCACTGAAATCGATTTATCGATCGATAAATCAGACATGAGCAGTACGGTGTATATAAGTGAGTACAAGTCAGTATATATACATACACACACGCATATATAAATAAACATGTCTAGCATTAACAAGCAGATTGTCTTGACCATGTCTAAATGCCTAAATGCATTGAGTTGCTGCCATGTGATTGGATGATTAGAAATTTGCATTATTGAGCAGTTGGACAGGTGTACCTAATAAAGTGACCATTGAGTGTGTGTCTATATCTAGCAATAAATATTAATGAATTAGTGACACTAAAGACAATTTTGTTCAATAAAGTGTTCAGGCTAAAGAAGACTAATTTTATGTTAACAACTTTGTAATAGAATGTAACAAGTTCTATTTTAAATATATTAAAACATATACACTAATTTTGTCAAATGAAAAAAAATCCCAAAACTTTATAACAATTATGAATAAAACTGATTTACTTATGTTCTTGTCTCTTCTTGTTCCAAAACATCCCTTTACTTTTATATACTTTTTTTATTATTTTGAACATAAAATAATATTCTTCATAATATTTTATTTTATGTGACAACCCCTCACGATGAGTATCATGGCAGAGGACCAAAACCACTAGAAATTTAGTACCCTGATATTTAAATCTTAGTCGTTGTGAGCTCCAGGGCAGCAGCAGCCGTTCAGTACTCATGAACCCACTGAAAACAGATTTACTTAAGAGAGTTCTTCTAGAATTTGCCACTGGATGGGATGCAGGTCTCTGTAGTGGGTAAACACAACATATATTTATAGCACATCTAATGTGCTACCGTTAGCTTTGACTAAGGGCAATAATTTATAATTCTTTTATTATGAATAAGTTCAATTCACCTTTATTTGTATAGCGCTTATACAATGTAGATTGTGTCAAAGCAGCTTCACATAAAAGCTTCACCAAAAACAAATAAGTTCTTTAAAGGTTCAGGACATAAGTACTTTTTTTGAAATTTTAACAGATTTGTGTATGTTGAGCATCAATTAAGACAACATTAACACCTGTCAGCTTTAATTGTGGGGAAAACTGGATAATTTTGAGCTTTTGTCAGCTAATTTCATCTTCCGGGTTTAACATTTTTTGGGGGGCAGGATCATAATTGGTGACGTAGCACGAATCGGCACATGTTTCTCATTATTATTCAAAGCAGAGTTTTCTTATCCTATGAGAAGACCCTGCTTCAAAAATATTCGTGAGAGCACGTGCTTTCCGAAGGCAAGGCAGACCTGTCAAGCTGTACGACCCAATGCCTGGGTAAAACCACGTCTGTGCACGGCACGGGTAGTATGTGTTTGTTTTCATGATTCACAGTCAGTGCCATTCTGTCAGTGCCGATACAGCAGAACTGTTGGTTTTCAGCAAGCATTTTTGACGAGAGCTGTACAAGAATTAAAGAATAGCGGACTTTGTCTTTCATCAGTTGAGTTTGTTACTGTTATGAAGCGGACAGGAGACAGAGGTAAGGAAACGTTAGGGTGTTTATTAAATGACAACAAGGAGCACATGAAGGATAGCCAGGAGGATCAGGAATGATGTTGGGGTCTTGTCCTCCGTGGCTGGGTAACAGGAATACACGAGGATGGACAGCACACACCAGATACAGCTGACAGAGGATGACACAGACTTGGAAGGACTGGAAGACAGGACGATTCGGGAGGACCAGGAAGACTAGGAGGAATACAAAGAGAACAGGTAAGTAAATCGTTTGTTTTAGCTGAGGATGACTACGCTGAGTGGTCGCTCAGTTGTCCGCTTTCGTCGAGACGAGCCCGGACAATGAGCGACTGGAGTGCTGTGCTTTTATCTGGTGCTCGTGAATGTGATGCAGCTGTGTGCTCATTAGAAGTCAGGTGATGGTGATCTTCGTGAGTGGGGATCGTGAGAGCCTGACCAATCCGTGACAGTACCCCCCTCCCCAGGGCCCGCTCCTGAGGGCCGACACCTCCGACGCCGTGGTGGTCTCCCTCTGCCTCTAGGCGCTGGGAACTCAGGGTGGCTCTCATGAAACTCCACCATGAGACTAGGATCGAGAATATCAGCTCTGGGAACCCATGTCCTTTCTTCGGGGCCGTACCCTTCCCAGTCCACCAGGTACTCCAACTGGCCGCCACGACGTCGGGAACGCAAGATCTCCTTCACTGCGTAGACGGCTCCTTCTTCTAGGAGCAGTGGAGGAGGGGGTTCCTCTTCGTGGTCAGGCTCTGTGGAGGGAAGAACAGGATCGTGATAGGGTTTCAGGAGTGATACGTGGAATGTAGGGTGAATACGGTAGTGAGAGGGTAATTGTAGTTTGTAGGTGACGGGGTTAACCTGTTCCACGATGGTGAAGGGACCAACAAATCGGGGACTTAACTTGCGAGAGGGCAGTCGCATGCGTATGTCCCGGGTGGATAGCCACACCTTTTGTCCGGGTGTGTATCTGGGTTCTTCAGACCTTCTTCTATCGGCGGTTACCTTGCTTCGACGGACTGCCCTCTGCAGATGTTGATGAGCCTCGTCCCAGACTCTCTCGCTCTCCCGGAACCAGTGATCCACTGCGGGGACATCAGATGGTTCGCCATCCCAGGGAAAGAGCGGTGGTTGGAAGCCCAGGACGCACTGGAATGGCGTGAGTCCGGTGGAGGGTTGCCGCAGTGAATTTTGGGCATATTCTGCCCAGCCCAAATACTGGCTCCAGGAGCTCTGGTGACCACTGCAGAAGGTCCTCAGGAACCGTCCCACCTCCTGAATCTTCCTCTCTGTCTGCCCGTTGGTTTGGGGATGATATCCAGAAGAGAGGCTGACGGCCACACCTAGGAGCTTGAAGAAGGCTTTCCATAGACGTGAGATGAACTGTGGACCTCTGTCCGACACAATATCTTCTGGAATACCAAATGACCTGAAGACTTGATTAAAGATATTGTCGGCTGTTTCAAAGGCTGTGGGAAGACCTTTCAGAGGGATTAGTTTGACAAACTTTGAGAATCTATCTACGATGACTAGAATACAGGTATTACCTTCTGACGAAGGGAGGTCAGTGATAAAGTCCACTCCTAGGTGTGACCAGGGACGGTTCGGAATCGGCAAGGGATGGAGCTTTCCAGCGGGTAGATGACGTGGGCTCTTGGATTGGGCACAGTCCTTACAGCCCTGAACATATTGCCTCACATCCCTTGCCATGTTTGGCCACCAGAATCGTTGGGATACTAGCGAGAGAGTATTGTTGATCCCTGGATGTCCAGTGCCTAGCGAGGTATGTAAGGAGTGGATCAGATCTACCCGGTGTTCAGGTGGTATGAACTGCCGATGAGGAGGGCATCCCGGCGGAGCAGGGGCTTCCGGAGTGGCAACGACTGGAGGAGCGTTCCAGGTGATCGGACAAATGGAGATGTGTTCGGGAAGAATCTTCGTTGGGAGTTCTTCATGATCGTGATGCTCGTGTAAACGAGAGAGAGCGTCTGCTCTTAGATTCTTGGGTCCTGGACGATAGGAAATGGAGAAATCAAAACGTGAGAAGAAAAGTGACCATCTGGCTTGACGTGGACATAGTCTCTTGGCCTCTTTGATATATTGGAGGTTTTTGTGATCTGTGATCACCTGGAACGGATGTTTGGCTCCCTCCAACCAGTGACGCCACTCCTCCAAGGCTAGCTTGATTGCTAGAAGCTCCCTGTCTCCTATGCTGTAATTCTGCTCCGCCGGGCTCAACTTCCGAGAGAAATAGGCACAGGGATGCAGTCGGGGCGGTGTATCATGATGTTGGGATAATACTGCCCCGACGCCGGTGGTGGATGCGTCCACTTCCACCACGAAAGGAAGATTTGGGTCAGGATGAGTCAGGAGTGGGGCCCTTGTGAACTCCTTCTTAAGAAGGCGGAAGGCTGCGGCTGCTTCTTTGGTCCACTCCAGTCCTTTGGGTTTACCCTTGAGGAGATTAGTGAGAGGTGATGTAATCCTGCTGTAGTCCTTGATAAACCGTCTATAAAAGTTAGCAAACCCAAGAAACCTCTGGAGCTCCTTAATGGAAGTGGGTTCTGACCAGGATAGAACAGCCTCAATTTTCTTCCCATCCATACGTATACCGGTTTGGTCAATGATGTATCCCAAGAAATGAATCGACTTCTGGTGGAATGAGCATTTCTCCGCTTTGAGGTAGAGGTGATGTTCTCTCAATGTGTGTAGGACCTCCGCAACGTGTTGGCGATGTTCGGCCTCACTCCGGGAGTAAATGAGGATGTCATCTATGTACACTATTACAAAGTGGTGAAGAAACTCCCGGAGGACTTCATGAATGAAGTTTTGGAATACGGAGGGGGCGTTGACCAGACCGTAAGGCATGACCTCATATTCATAGTGGCCAGTAGGGGTCACGAATGCTGTCTTCCATTGGTCCCCCTCACGTATTCTTATCAGATTATACGCGCTGCGGAGGTCCAATTTAGTGAAGACTTTAGCTTCTCGGAGCTGTTCCAAAGCGGCTGGTACCAGAGGAAGGGGATATCGGTATTTTACTGTACCGTTATTTAGGACCCTGTAGTCGATGCATGGACGCAGCCCTCCGTCCTTCTTGGCCACAAAGAAGAAGCTTGAGGCGGCTGGTGATTTTGAGTGACGTATGTACCCCTGACTCAGAGCCTCCCTTATGTAATCTTCCATTGCCTGATTCTCTGGAAGCGAGAGCGGGTAGATCCTACCTCTTGGCAACTGGGCATCTGGAACTAGGTCGATCGCGCAGTCCCATGGCCGATGCGGCGGTAGCTGGGAAGCTCTCTTGGGGCAGAAGACATCATGAAAGGAGCTGTACTCCTTAGGAATGTGGATAGACTGCTTCTCAGGAGGACTCTCGACCGATGTTGTAAACAAAGAAATGGGGTTCCGACCTTGAAGAGGGAGATTTGGAAAACAGGTAGGTGTACATCCAGATCCCCATTTCTTTATCTCTCCTGTGCCCCAAGAGATGATGGGATCGTGCTTCACCAGCCACGGGCGCCCTAGAATGATGTCCATATTTGCACCCTCCAGAACCAGAAATTGAATCCTCTCTTGATGTAACAACCCCACTTGAAGAAGGATGTCTTCGCATTGTCGATGGATACGGGTCGAAGATCGAGTGCACTGGGTTATCGGTTGTATCTGGTATATATGCGAGGACGCCTCAGTACGTAGGTGGAGTTGACGACAGAGGGATTGGGAGATGAAGTTCCCTGCTGACCCGGAGTCGATGAGGGCTGTGACAAGGAGAGAAATAGAGGCAGTAGTTATTTGTACGGTGGTAGTAAGTGGTTTACATTGTTCAATATTCGTACTGAATACACTCACTGAAGTCCGAATGGGACGAAGGGGACACTCCATACGGGTGTGTCCACTGACACCGCAGTATAGACACAGACCCCGGGTCAGCCTCCTCTGTCGTTCCGCTGATGTCAGTCTTCCAGACTCTATTATCATGGGTTCTGGTTCTGGAGAGGCTGTTGACTCAGGCGATTGGAGGAGTGCAGACGAGGGGGTGATGGTGTCCTGTTGATAGGAACGGAGACGATCGGAACATCGGAGAGAATGTTGGATGAATCTCTCCAGACCCATAGTATCATCTAATGTGGCCAGCTGGATTCGGAGAGTGGGTTCCAAGCCGAGCCGGTACGTGGTCAACAACGATCTCTCATTCCATCCACTTGCAGCTGCTAGAGTGCGAAACCGGAGAGCATATTCCTGTGTAGATAGAGTACCTTGCTTTAGATGATACAGCTGCTCTCCAGCGGCTACTTCCCCATCAGAACGTCCAAACACCTCTTTGAAATACTCCGTGAAGGTAGTGATGGAATTCATGACCGGCCCGGCTTGGTTCCAGATCGTCTCAGCCCATTTAAGTGCAGGTCCAGAGAGTAGTGATACGATGTAGGCGATCTTTGACTTATCTGTGGGATATAGAGAAGGTTGCATTTCGAATATGAGGGAACATTGTAACAGAAAACCATTGCACTCCCCCGCTCCGCCTGAGTAGGGCGCTGGTCGGGCCATGGGACTGGAAGGAAGGGCCGAAGAAGAAACTGTGGAGGCGGAAGTGCTCGGTGCTGGTGGTGCGTTGGAAAGTGGAGCTGGTGGCTGTAGAATCCGCTTCAACTGGTCCACCAGCTCTTGAAAGTGATCGGGGGTGCTCATGTTGTCGTCGTTATGGGTCCGGGCTTCTGTGATGAAGCGGACAGGAGACAGAGGTAAGGAAACGTTAGGGTGTTTATTAAATGACAACAAGGAGCACATGAAGGATAGCCAGGAGGATCAGGAATGATGTTGGGGTCTTGTCCTCCGTGGCTGGGTAACAGGAATACACGAGGATGGACAGCACACACCAGATACAGCTGACAGAGGATGACACAGACTTGGAAGGACTGGAAGACAGGACGATTCGGGAGGACCAGGAAGACTAGGAGGAATACAAAGAGAACAGGTAAGTAAATCGTTTGTTTTAGCTGAGGATGACTACGCTGAGTGGTCGCTCAGTTGTCCGCTTTCGTCGAGACGAGCCCGGACAATGAGCGACTGGAGTGCTGTGCTTTTATCTGGTGCTCGTGAATGTGATGCAGCTGTGTGCTCATTAGAAGTCAGGTGATGGTGATCTTCGTGAGTGGGGATCGTGAGAGCCTGACCAATCCGTGACAGTTACCATTCAGACACATCGCCTATATCCGTGCTGCAGTGTTCGCCATATGTTTAAAATCTTCCAAATTATTGGCAGGGTTAATGGTTGAAATAGATAGGGCAAGAGACCTGCTGCACTGCTATCCACTGTGTCTGTATTCAGACACGGGGATTGAGAAGGAGAGAAGTTTATAGTGTATAAACACGATTATCTTTATAATGATATAACAAATTGTGGGTATGTAATATTTCGAATAACAAATGCAGCAGGACATTAAATTACTTACTGTTTATTTCTTTGCATTTTAACTTTACAAACTATAAAATCACGGGTCTCCTCAAGGTTTATGTCTCATTTTGTGAGCCAACTGACAACAGTTGTTCAGTCCCCTCTTTTTCCCCTGCTCTGCTGGCTACGCCCTCTCATCTCTCTGATCACAGAACTCAATGCCCATCTTGGAGCATTTTTGAAAAAAAAAAAAAATCTTTTTTTGAACCGAAAGAGGGGGTTTCATGGCCCTTTAATGTTGTATCAGAGTTTGCATTACATAGTAGCAATTGGCCTTTTGTTGTTTATTCATCAAGCTTTTTAATAAGAAATATGTTATGTTTTCATTAGTTACAGTGATGATATGGAATTAGTAACAGAGGCTTTTGATCATCAAAGTAATTAGTTGTAAATATAATGAAGAAATGCATTCGTTAAAATTATTATAATGAATAATGAAGTAATAAAGTTTTCAAAGACTCTTATCTGTGATTACCTATGCCATCACCTCTTGAATATAATGTTTTTTATATTGGCATTGATTGTAACATCCTTGGACACTTGACATCATGATAATGTTCTTCGCTCCATGATAAAAAGGGTTCTTTGAAGAACTTATCACCAAATGGTTAGGTAAACCAACACAGATTCTTATATAGTATTAATTCTTATATAAACTTCATTTTTTCAAAGTCAACAAAGTAATATTTTAACAGTAATGAAATATCCTTTAGAAAGCCTCAAATAAATACAACGAAATAACTGAATAAAATGTGCTCAATTAGTCAAAACTGCGAGTGAAATAAAGCCATGTAAAGCTCTAGGTAAATGAAGTGTTATGTTAAAACATCTATAAGGTTTTTTTTAAACTGAGGAAACGCTCGGATTTATTCAGTGATTGAATGCTGTGCTACTGTGGCCTTGGGAAACAAAAAGCAAACTAAAGGAATTAATCCCAGACAATACAGGAAAAGTCCACAGCAAAATAGAATTAAGATATGAAATATATATTTGTAAAAGGGCCGCATATGTAGTGGCTCACCACAGAACTGCTCTGGGCCATCTATAATTGCTTGTGTTTCCACCAGAACCGAAAAGGAGAAAAATGTCCTTGCTCGCCTCTGCCTCAATAACAATAAATCATGTATAATTAATGTCCAAACGGATGCATGAAAATGTTTTTTTCCCCCAGTATGCATTGTAGCAGATGATTTTATATGTAGTCATGCTTTATAAGGCAATCATCACTATATTACTCGCATTGCTTGTACAACAAACACAAATGAGACATTGTTTTTCACTTGCGTGGTAGATGGTAAAACGTCATAACATCATGTTTTACTTATAAAAATGGACTACTCACATTGTTTTGAAAAGACGTACAAGTATTGTTTGATACAGATTTTTCTGTTTGTGCACCACTACATAGCATGTATCTGTTTTAGATAAGAAAAAGTGTGTGCCAAGTTAACTGCTTCAAGCTAAATGGGTTTTGAAGATATACTTACTCAGTAAATAACATTAGCATTGCTATTGTCAGGCATTTTCATGAGCACATCTGGGGTTTATTGATTCATAGATCCCAAGATGTAATATTAAACATATGGCTCCTTGGTAAAATGTAAATTCTGCTACATTTTATTGACTTCTGAATGCTATAAAAGCTAAATATTACAAAATAGTTTAAAGTCTTCTGTAAGACAACGAGATACAGTACTTGTTTCACATTAACAATGAACTCAGTGCACTCATATCTTCAGCAGTGTTTTGCAACTTGTATATTATTTAAGTTAAAATGAATACTGGTGGTTAAAAGAGTGAACTAATAAAGACAGTTTTTATTTTGTTCTCCTTGGCTCACAAAAGCTGCATTTATTTGATGACAAAAACAGTTAAACATGCAGACTATTTAATTAACTATGAACCTAAATAAATAAATAACACTTTAGTTTAAGTACTAATTCTCACTGTTAACTGGTAGTGTATTACCTGCCTATAATTAAGATATTGGCTCTTTGTTTGTATTTATAAATTATAATGTATGATCTTATATTCTTAACCTAATACCAAACCTAACAACTACTTTAATAACTAATAACAAGCAGCAGATTGTGAGTTTATTTAGCTAAAACCAATAGTTAATAATTACATTAAATTAGTACATTCAATTAAAATGTGGCCAAATATTATTCTAGTTTTGATAACTGTCCTCTGTTAGACTATATTTAAAATATGATTTTTGCTGTGATTTAAAGCCATATTTTCAACACTTTTTGTGTCACATGAGAATTAGAATTCACTCTGACTTGAAATTCGGGCCATTTTTCTCTGGTTAAATGTTCTAGGAGGTCTAAGACAGGGGTGCCCAAACTCGATCCTGGAGGGTCGGTGTTCTGCAAAGTTTAGTTCCAACCCCAATCTGACACACCTGGGTTAGCTAATTAAGTTCTTAGTAGGCTTTCTAGAAACATCCTTGCAGGTGTGTTGAGGCAAGCTGGAGCTAAAATCTGCAGGACACCGGCCCTCTAGGACCGAGTTTGGACACCCCTGGTCCATTTCAGTTATGTTCTGTGAAGAAAAGTAAACATAACTAGTCTGATGTACATTTAAAATGTTTTGAAATGTATGTTGCTGTAATTCAATCTTCTCAAAAGCAGCATTTTATATTGAATTGACCATACAGTATGCACTATTTCATATGGATTTCAATGAGCCAGCCTAGTTATTTCCGGCGTCCTGTCATTCTTGCTAAGTTTAAGATCAGCCTTGTTCATAATCAATGATCTACTCTGCCTGACTGAGACTCAATTTAAAATGGGTCACACAGAGAACAGAACTCTGACAGTATTGCTGTGTTGTTAATCTGACGTAAACACCAATCCTATCAAATAAAAAGGAATTGACTTTTCTTTTGCATGATGTTGTTTTTATGTAACTATTAACTATTATTTTTTTATTTTATTTTCTGTGTTATGGATAAAATATTGTAATTTTAATAGTTTAAAAAAATTATATGACTTTTGGAAATCACCAAGCGACCCCCTGTCAGTGTTCCGCGACCCTCCCCGGTCTCCCACTTTGGTAACCACTGCTTTAAAGCAAACTAATTGTAAGATATAAGAATATTGTGACTGAAGCTATCAAACTGACTTCAACAGGCATGAACCACCACTCTAAACATACAAAGTTGAAGTCATAATTATTAGCCCCCTGAATTATTAGCCCCCCTGTTTATTTTTTCCCCTATATTCTGTTTAACGGAGAGAAAAAAAAAATGGTCAACACATTTCTAATCATAATAGTTTTAAGAACTCATTTCTAATAACTGATTTATTTTATCTTTGCCATGATGATAATATTTGACTGATATTTTTCAAGACACTTCTATACAGCTTAAAGTGACATTTAAAGGCTTAACTAGGTTAATTAGGTTAACTAGGCAGGTTAGGGTAATTAGGCAAGTTATTGTTTCATGATGGTTTGTTCTGTAGACTATCGAAAAAAAAAGCTTAAAGGGGCTAATAATTCTGACCTAAAATGTTTTAAAAAAAAATAAAAAACTGCTTTTATTCTAGCCGAAATAAAGTAAGTCTTAAAGTAAGTCTTAAAGTAAGACTTTCTCCAAAAGAAAAAATATTATCAGACATACTGTGAAAATTTCCTTGCTCTGTTAAACATCATTTGGGAAATATTTAAAAAAGAAAAAACTAAATCAAAGGGAGGCTAATAATTCTGATTTCAACTGTAAGTCATTGGTCAGATTTGATTGAAAATTACCAAAACATTTTCTTTCAAAATGCTATTTCTGCCTTAGCAAAAATAGCATTGCACTGCATTACATTTTGATTTCACTTGAAAATCAAATTGGATTTTTAAACATCTTTTTATCTTGTTTTATGTTTGAACAACTACAATAAATGAATTCTTAGGACTATTTAATTGACAGAATTTTGAAACTAAGCACTGCTTTTAAGGAAACCTCGTTAAATTGAAAATACAATCCCAATTTTCTTTTTTTCTACTGAGTTAAAATATTCTGTGCATGGTCAATTTAATTCAAAGTTAGAAATACACGTGACTCGTAAGAATATATCCCGTATTCTCTCTCTCTCTCTGTGTCTTTGAATAGTATTATTTCCACTTTCACCAGCTGCTGTGATTTCATGCAGTGTCATGTTACTGAATTCATTTAATTTGAGCATGTTCATATCTTTCCTGTCCCTCATATATTTGTCCTCTTTTTTCAACATCCCTGGACAAGAAATTTAACACACCTCTGGCACGCATTTACAGCTCAACCTGGTCCTTCTCAGCTCAAATTGTCGGTTCTGCGTGTGAGCTTTCACTTTATTCACTTTGGTCTTGGCGTTCTTTTATATCGCCGTGTGTATGTGCTTTCAATTCCATCCCTACTTCAAAAACCCATTGAAGATTAATTACTTTTCCATTACTTTTTTCTTGACTTGTTCTCTGGTGTTGTCACTTTCTTTATTTGCAGTAATTTCCAGCAACATCCTACTGGTAGATGCTGTAATATTTTTTGTGCCAAAACAAATTGTTCTTTTTCCATTGGCAGTCATTTATATGTACTGTTGTAATGTGGACATAATAAACCACATTTAGTTGAACATAAATATTTTAAATCACAGTATGTAACGTTTGGTGCTCTAATGCCAAAGGTTAATAATAAATAACCCTCTGTGCTTCTTGCAGAAGAACATTGGAGATATGATATGATAGATATGATGAATGATGCAGGGTCTCTCCACTGCAGAGATCCTTTATGTGAATCAGTGGAACTCTGATCATTGAAGATCATTTTGAAACAATCCAGTTTTGAATTAGCAGATTTTTAATTATTATTAAAGCGATGGTTCATCCAAAAATTGCCATTGTAGGGGTGGTCAAATATATACTTGCATTGACTTATTAGTTGTTTTATTATTATTATTATTATTATTATTATTATTATTATTATTATTATTATTATTATTATTATTATTATTATTATTCATTCATTCATTTATCCATTCATTATTATTTTCGGCTTAGTGCCTTTTTTAAAGGAGGGGGGGGGGGTGTTTCACCACAGAGGAATGAACTGCCTACTTATCCAGCATATGTTTTATGCAGCGGATGCCTTTCCGACTGCAACCCATCACTAGAAAACATCCATACACTCTCATTCACAAACATGCATTACGGACAATTAAGCTTACCCAATTCACCTATAGTGCATGTCTTTGGACTGTGGGGGAAACTGGAGCACCTGGAGAAAACCCACAGTGCCACTAATATTAATAATAATATTAATAATAATAATAATAATAATAATAATAATAATAATAATAATAATAATAATAATAATAATAATAATAATAATACAATTATTATTATTATTATTATTTTATTTTATTATTATTATTATAATTATTATTATTATTAAATTTAGGCTACAGATCAGTGCAAACTATTTAGAAGTAGATACAATAGTAGATATAATAAGATATAATAAGCAGAAAATTAGGATTTTTTGTCATAGACAAATATCATTGTTAATGCTTTATTAAAAGTAAAAATTGAACCCTAAAATATAGTGTGATAATATAAGCTAAACTTAAATTAGTTGGTAACACTTTACTTGAAGTGGTGTTCATAAGATTGTCATTGAACCTTTCTAATCATGTCATGAATGTTAATGAGATTTTAACATGCTTATAACATCTTTCAATGTGTCATTCGTTCAATTATGACATTTTAGATGCAAAGGTGACATTACATAAGGTGACTTGACATAAATACACAAGTAAATTGCAACCTGTTTTTGCGTTTGTCATGACAACTTGACATTACAAAGAAAACAAAACATGTCATAAATCTGTCATAAACATGATTGCAATGAAGCCATTAGAATTATGTAATGACTTTTCTAACAGAATCATTAAAATTGTATGATATATATTAATAACTACAGTGGTACAAGCTGAATTTGTCATTAAAATGTCATTAAATGTTACTATACTTTAAAAAATATACTGATAGAGTAATGACACTTTTAATGAGACATTTCAATGCCAAAACGTTTGTTCCACTGGAAAAAAAAATGATTAAAAAAATATTCATGACCAAGTTATAATGGTCTCATGACAATCATGTTTATGACAGATTTATGACAAGTTATGTTGTCTTGGTAATGTCAAGTTGTGATGTATTTGTTTATGTCAAGTTGTCATAACAAACAATGTCATCTTTGCATTTAAAATATCATAACTGAGTGAATGACACTTTATAACAGTTGTCATAAGCATGCATAAAAACTCCTTCATATTTATGACATATTTCATGACAGTCTTATGATCACCCCTTCAAGCAAAGGTTTACCAATTAGTTTTACTAATTTCACTGTTCAGTTTTTTCAATGCAGAAATCAGTGGTGCATTAATTAGCATGATCATAATGTTATTTTCCTGATGCCTAGATGACTGGCTCATATACGCAGAGTGTTCATAAGGAAAGATGCAGATTCAAGCAGCTGCTATTGAGATAAATGAAAATGTTTACAGTTAGAATCTCTCTCCACGTGTTACAGATGTCTCACACATCCCTAAAGCTCCCCCAGTCCCAGACAGACCAATCTCCATTCACAAATCCCCGAACTCCTCCTGCATCCAGAACACTTCCAAGTGACAGCTTAAAAGTTGATTATGCTCCTGAGTAGCATTAATAATTCAGTCCTTTTGGCTGAAACTAAAGAATAAAGGCCATTAAACATTTATATCCATTCATTAAATCTAAAAGGACGGTCTCAGTTTAACTGTATAAAGTATTCATGCTCTCTAGAACCAGCCTGGGGCACCGGATCACAAAGTTGAGTTACTGGCTTTGCTGTGGTTGTGTATTGTATTAAATGTTAGTCATTAATCAGCATCTCTATGTGCAATGACACCACTCATGAGTCCCAGCTGCCTTTACTATAGAGTGGCTACAAAAACACTTTGGTATGTAATCAGATGCATTCTTTCCTCGGGATCTAATATGAAGTGGCAAATTGTCATAGTTTCTGCTGCAGTACTGTACCTGTGGCTGTAATTACGCCTGATTTGAGTCTTGGGCTTAAACTGTGATTCATCCAAATGGCTCATTTTCCCATTTCATCTTCTCTGTTCTTCCTAATTAAAGCTGCTCTGCTTTCATCATCGCTCCTCAGACTCCTCAGATCGCTCCTATTGCCGTGTTAGAGGCTCGGATTTTTGCATCGGTGACTGTAGCGCCTCTAACTAGCCATTTGTGTAATTTCATATTGTCATGAAATGCATCATCATGAATGCAGAGGCTTTGTCAAATATACCCTTGAGATAAAATTGCTGGTTGTTGGAGCAGTCAGGTGTGAGAATTGGCAATACCAGTTATTTTCTTTTCAGTCCCAATTCAGGGACTATTAATGCAAATGTACCAATACAAATACAAGAATTCTGAAAATAGAATGTGTAATTATAGTTATTGTACACTACAACCCTATTATTAATATTAAGCAGACCTAAATGGCAAATTCTAGACCATTTTTGGGTGTCATTCATTAATTATAAATCTTTGTTTAACTGTAATTATAGGCTATGGTTAAATTATAGCTCCAGGACAGGACTGTTATGCTGACCAAAGCACTAATCACGGTAATCAAAAATATGTCAAGTGTGATTATTGTCAAATATTAATATTTTAAATAAATGTGGTCAATGTGTAAAAATTAAAGAGACCAAAAATGGATCAATTTTTCTTGGTTCATTGATTTATTGGTTATGGGTAAAATGTTGATATTTGTTTTCAAATTGATCCTTTTCCCCCTTCTTTCAGAAAATAGCTGTTGGTCGGAATAACGAACATTGGGTGTGATTGAAAATCAGGGTTATTTCTCTGTGCCTTAACTCTTCTTCCTGCAAGTTAAAACATTGGTTTTGTCTAAAAATAAATCTCTGTGTCTGTATGTCTGATACAGGCCAGAAACAAGCTAACAAGCCAACAATTACAAGTATAAAAGTTATTCAACAGACTGTATTATTTGACTTGAGTTAGTTAAGCAGATTTGATTGAATTCTATGCGTGACTTTTTAAAATATATATTATAGCCTTTTTCTTTACCAGGAAAAAACACATTGAGATTAAAAATCTCTTTTACAACTGTGTCCTGGCCAAGATTATGCAGAATATAGTTTAAAGAGTTTAACAAACAAATGCATAAACAAATAAAATAACAGGTAACATCATTCATCTATCAACTCACACATAAAAGGACAGTTAAAACTAGTCAAAACATCTACAGGCTAATGTTTCAAATTCCAAATCATTTAAAATCTTTTTAAATGCATGTAGAAAAAATCAACTTTGTTTGCAGGTTATTTCATGCAAGAAGGACTGCATATTTAAAAGCCTGTTTTGCCATTTCAGTACGCTCCACTGGTACAGACAATAAATTAAATTCCTGAGAGTGAAGGCTATAGCTAGAGACAGGTAAATGTTTAGAGACATTTACCTAAAATTTTAGAATAATTAAATGCATATTTTTTCTGTACACCATATACATATTGTACAGTTTTAAGTAATTATCTTATGTGTGTGTTAACAAATTAATAACAAATAATTCAAATGTACAGTCATTCTGCAGTACATAATATACATATATATATATAAATAAACAGGGCTTGACATTAACTTTTTGATCACCAGCCACTGTGGCTAGTAGTTTCTCAACATAACTAGCCACTCGTCATTTTAACTAGCCACAATTTTATTGTTGGGAAAATATATTTTATACACATAAATATGACTTTGACATGCTAAAATTACTTGATTTAGTGTTTTTGTGTTATCTCCACATGCCTCCTCTTTCATTTAACTTTTTGTGTGTTGTGTATGAGCTTGCTCAATAATCATGAGAAATGGGTCATTATTTCATAGTATTACAATTAGTTTTTATTTCACATAATTTTCAGAGCTCAAAATGAAGGATTTTCCAAATTTATCTCTGACCACACCAAACATAAACAATTAATTATTTCTTAGCCACAAATTTATTATGTGTCAAAACAAGCAAAATATAGCTGTATACTATACTTTTTATTAAACAAAACATATGCACAGTAATCTGTCCTGGCTAAAGGTCACCAGTTAACTACACAAATTGGGAGTTAATGTCCCATTAAAGCAATGTTATTGTAAAAAAATGATAATTAAACCATATTAACACAAAAGAAAGCAGGTAAAAAGCATACCGTGTGATAATGAAAGATGATCACACACACGGGTAATGTTAGACCCATAAATAATCTGTTCAAAGAATGGTTAAAGCAAAAGCAACTGTCGCTGCTTACAATAAGTCAACTCTGGAAATCATGAAAGCAGCAAGACTGTGGGTCTTACTTTTTGTCTTCTCTATTTGAAAGAGAACCGATCACATCAGTTGTGTTTCTAGACACAGTTGCTTCACGAAAGGAAATGGGAGCGCGCACGCGTTATAAACAGTCACGCGCGTCACCTCAGCTGCTAACATGAGTTCACCTGCTTTGCTCACGCAAATGCAATTATTTTTGTCGTGTTGCTTCTCAATTCTAAGATCGCCTTTGCATGCATATTGAACCATCCTTATTGTCCAACCCTGCTTTTAAGAATTATTATCTGGGAAAATTATTTTCAATAAGCCAAAGTGGCTGTGTACGTCTTACCACCGCTAAAATCCACCTGCATTTGGCGGGTTGGTGGGTGTTAATTTAAAGCCCTGTATATATATTTTTTTATATATACTGTATATATTTATTTTTTAATTGTTAGTAATTGAAGGAAGAACAAGGTAAAATAATACAAACAAAGATTTGACAAGACATTACATTTTCCCCCATGAACAACCCCCCTCCCCTTTAAAATAAATAAATAAAAATAATAATTATTTGACAAATTAAATACTTACATGGTCACAGAGTTTTGATAGTATAATGAGGAAGTATTTAACATCAATGTTTGCCCATTGAGTTTGACTGCATTATTCTTTAAAAGCACATACCTTTTAATTTTCTTATTAGTTTTAGTTTGGGGAAAGTGTTACGCCTTTTTCAAAGTATGAGATCATTGGATTTCATACTGTATAAAAATGTTTAGTGCACAGTAAAACCCAAAAAGTTAAGGTAACTCAAACCATTTGAGGAAACCGATTGCAAAAACCATTTAAGTTTAAAACTAATCCTAATGAGTACTGTGAACTTAATCCATTTGAGTAAACGAAGCAATTTGAGCACAGTGAAACCCAATAAATGAAGAGAACTCAAATTTTAATAAGTACTGTAAAACCCAATAAGTTCAAGGCAACTCAAACCGTTTGAGAAAACCGATTGCTACAAACCATTTGAGTTAAAAAACAAATCTATTCGAGTACAGTGAACTTACTCCATTTAAGTTGAATTATTAATCATTATTTACAACACTGAGTTCAAAACTCTTTTTGAATTAGTAGAATTAACTTTTAGTCAATTTTGAGTTAACTACACTCATTTCATTTAATAAAGTTGACTGTTGGATTTTACAGTGTGGATCCTCTAAGAGAGTATTTAATGTTTTTCAATCTTAAAAATAGCATCATATCACTAAACCAGAGCGAAACTAAAGGTGGTTTACTTGATTTCCAATCAAGCAATATTCTTCTCCGAGCCATAAGACACACAAAGGCATAAGCATCTTGATAATTATTGGACATGACTGTACCTTGTACAAGTACCCCCAAAACAGCCATTTCAAAACTAAGCCTAATGACTTTATTATTTGCTTCGGACAGAATTTTAAATATAGGGGGCATGCCCAAAACATGTGAGCCAAATCTGCTTTGGCAGAATGACATCACCCACATGTGTCACTTACAAGTCTGTGGAGCACCTTGAATTGAATTAAGCTTAAGCGAGTACAGAAGGTCATTTTAGGTTTCCTCTGAAAAATCCTCTCCCAAATCCTTTGACCATTCTGCATGGAGTTTATCTAGATTAATATTATTTTTTAGACATTAAAGTGTTATACAGGTATACATTAGAAATTACCCCCTTGAAATTTAAGGAGGAATGGAGGGATTTGCGGAACAATAATTTTGAATTAGAAGACGAATTTGAAAATTACAATATTTTTAGTAATTTTATTTAACTGTAAAACTGACACATGGTCAGCTTGACTGAACTTTTCTGAGAGTTGGTCTCAGAAGATTGATGTCTAGAAGTAATCTTTACCGGCTGTCTTTCTCTCTCAACGTGTCTATAGCCGCCACCATAAATCAGCCCTTGTTATTAGCCCGCTGTTGACCTCTGTGGATCCAACTTCTTAGCCTGTCTCCGCATGTTCCTTATGTACACACTGAACGCTGTGTGCTTAGATACTGAGATATTGATTTAGAGATACTCCTGTGCAATTCACAACATACAGTCTGATCGATTTCGAGCAGAGTGACAACGACCACATACCGCACTTCTTCATTTCATTCAGAACAGTGCTGTTTTGAAGGTTTCTTCTCCTTTTTTCTTTTTGTCTTTGTCCTCCTGTGCTCTAAGGTTGTGTTGTTGTGTTGCTGTTGTGCTTAACTGCAAAAATCCTTAACTGCACATTTCAGATCGATTTACTGTAACTATAGTGCACACTGACTGAATAAGCATTCAGTATGAATTCCAATGTTTAACCAAAAAGCATAAAAAAATTTTATATTATTTTATTATTTATATTATTATTCATAAAAAAAATAAATAAATAAAAAAAAAAATGACAGTCTCTAAGAAACACTAAATGACAGTTGGATCCTAAATGTAGTCCTGGGGTTCTTTCCCCAACTTGCGCTGCTTTCAGTGTTCTCGCTTTATAGCTTTTATTCCCCGTCCTTTTTAATACAGAGCTTCTAAAGCCTTCTCTCTGCTGTTATTGAAAATGTTCTGTAAGCCTAGAAAACTGAGAGAATACTTTGAAATTGTTTTCAGCAACACTGTTTGCAGTTTAACACGTGTATCATTGCAGTGTTTTCTGAATGATATGGACAGTGTTTCCACCACAAGATACTATAGATAGATAGATGGATTGATAAATAGACGGATAGATTGGAAAAGATAGCATAGACTAATTGGAACCTGATCTAAATGATTGACTGATCTGTAGCTGTTAAAATGAATTCTGTCAGAATTTTGTCAAAAGACCTCCAACTTGTCAGCGCCAATAGCCTAGTAGTTAAGTGTGGCAACATATAGCACCACAGTGCTCATGGCGACCCGAGTTCGATTCCTGGTACGAGGTCCTAGGCTAACCCTTCCCCTCTCTCTGCTCCCAATGCTCTCCTCTCTGTCCTCTGGCTATCTTATCCCAATAAAACGTGATAAAAAAACATAAAAAATAATAATTAAAAACTTCCATCTTTAATTATATTTTGTAATTAGATGGCAAATTATATTATATGATATGCATACGTTTTCCAACTCACCTAATTTATATCACTGCATTAATTTCTTCTTCTGCATCTTGACTCAGTACCATGTCTTCGACAGTGGTGATATTTTCAACAGTACGGGCAGTGTGTGGACGATCACTTCCTGCCAAGTGACATACTGATCCAGTGTGGTCAAATTTGCCAACAAGTAATCCAATCCATCTTTCGTCCAGTTTTTAGTTGGAAATTCATGAAGAAAACTGAAGCAGTGTATCTTTCAGTTCTCATAAACCTTTGATCAAACTCTTTATTCGAAAACTCCACTATTTAAGCCTTACGCATCTTAAAATAAATCATCATTACGTCATCCCCAAGGTACAGTAAATAAAAGGATTATTCGAATGCTCAGGTTGCGCTGTTATTCCAGTATGAAATTTAGTCATTCTTATTCCTGTTCCTTCCTGTTCAACTCCGCTCACATGCTCTGGCTGCTACAGTACATCGGTTCATGTTCACTATGTTACATAACTGCCCCCTGCTGGTCATGACTTTCTTGTGTTAGACCATTTTGTGCTGTGCCGCGTAGTACTGCAGCACTGCGTGCCGTCACGTTCATTCACGCGCACATTCTCAGAAGCCACATCTGTATACATTCGATTAGTCAGTACTGTAGCCAAATCTGGAGCTTATCTAACGTACGATAGCAGTCCAAAAACTCGATGCACACCCAAATTTATGTTATAGAAAAATATAGCAAACAATTTTTTAAAAAAGAGGAAAAATAATAAATGTATAAATAAATGTATAAATAAAAATGTTTGAAATTTTGTAGGTTGTTTTTATTTTATTTTTTTGCAATATTTTGCTTGAATTTATTTGTATTATCTTTGAATTCCTAAATATGTTTCGTGACTAAATTATCATTTTAATAAATATATTTGTTTTATAAACCTGTTTTGTTTGAATACACGAAAATGCATTGCCTATATTCACTGAGAAATGGATAAAAATTTTCAAAATGGGATGTACTCATACTGAGCACTGTATATATATATATGTATATATATATATATATATATATATATATATATATATATATATATATATATATATATATATATATATATATATATATATTTATTTACTTATTCAGTCACAGATCTGTTACTGTATATGCACAACTAATATTGTCATACATGTTTTGTTTGTTCCCACATAAAACTGGCATGCATCCATGAAGTCTTCACTTTCATCACATAAAAATGTTTAAAAAAATCTATATTCTTTGAAAGAAACAAAACTATTTGATATTTGAAACAGCTTGAGGGTGAGTAAAGAATAATAAAGAGTTCACTTTTAGGTGAATTAATCACCCAAAGAAATTTGGTTAAAGGCATTGCATACCCATGGCAACCAAGATGCAATTTTTTTTCATTATGTAGTCACAAATACAGTATGCACACACACACATTTACACACTCTTCCTCTCACACACAGCATGCTTCTGTAAGCGTCCTGGGTGAAGGCTTAAGATTAAACCGCATCAGCTGCCTAGCAACATATTGCTCTGAACTTTATTCTAGCAGGAACCTTAATACTTTGAAGTTGTCCAAAGTTATGGGTCTGAAATCACCCCTCAGAGGAAAACCTAAGCTTCAAATCACTAACTCCCAACCCGTCCTCTAAAACACACACACACTCAGGTGGATAAACTAGATTTCAACAATATACCTGGAATGGTTTTTGTAGTGCTCACTACACCATGTATCTTACGTTTGCCGTTTTCTTTGTGCACTGTGTAAGATGTGCATTCCCTTAGAATTCAGAATGCATTTAAAGTTTACCTTTAACGGTATCAAAGCTTGACACTGAGGTAAAGTCTTTAAAAGTGGCATCATTAGGATAGTAATGTTGAAAAGCTGTCAGCAAATGAACAATTTATGCACATTAATAGTATTCCTTTTTAAAATTCTAAATATTATAAAAGTGTTCAATCTCACAACATGAATGTAAAAATGAACTGAGAATGCCTCACTTCTTTATTTGACAAAGAAATGTGAGTAATTGCGAAGACAGTAAGTAGCAGGAAATCAATAAAACACTCCGTTCCGACTTACAACATTTTTATTTGAGGAAATAAGTGAGTAAATTAAAGGTTCTCCTCTCTCTAAAATGGAAGTTCTTCATTAATTTTTTTTATTATTGAATACATTTACATCTTAACTGAAACCTCTGTGTCATCTCTACCTGCATCTCAAATCACTCAAACTAAACCGTCATGTAACTTTTAATCATTTGAAACCAATAATAATACTTTTTTTTCATTTACAATATAATTCCTCCATGTTCTCATCATTATATATCTCTGTTTCATTCTCCCCTTAAGGAATAAACCATAATCATTTTCATATTACACTTTTCTCCTAGGGAAATGATACAGATTTGTTTGGTCATAATGGCTATTTTCTTTGTGTTTATCAGTGTCAGTATTACATGAAGATCTCTAAGATTTTTTAAATATCTTCATTACAATCAGCATCAGTTGCAATTCTAAAATAGTACCCAGCTATGCCATTGTCTTATAGTCTGTGATACCTGCAGAGCAATAACCAAGTAACATTTCTATTCATCTCAATGCTTTTCCCCTTGGAAGTGATTTGCAACGGTGAATGATGTACTTTTGTGTCCTGCTGGAACACCAGGAGCTAAAAGCCTCCTTGGGGAAAATATACACTACCGGTAAGTTTGGGGTCAGTAAGATTTTTAAATGTTTTAAAATGAGCTTATCCTGCTAATCAAGGCTGCATTTATTTAGCCAAAAATACAGTTTCAAGAGTTCCCACTTAGATATGCTTGGCGTATAAAGCAGGTTTGGCATGCTGTCCCGAGAGAGAACCCTGAGCTCGGAGATATTTGAGCCCAGGGCTCCCGCCTGGTCGATAAGCATATCAGGAGATCCGAGATCAGGTAGGTCTCGAGAGCTCCCCCTTTAGAAAAGGGAGGAAAAGGAGGAGATGGGGTGGAAGGGGGGGATTCTTCCAAACGAAGATAGAAACAGTAGGGAGAAAATGATCCATTTATAGTACACTAGGATCACTCTGATTGGATTATTACTGATTACAGATGAGTGGCCAGACGTGCTCAATCATATCACGTGCTCCTCTCGAAATTAGTTTATGAAACTTCACTTAAATTGTAAAATTGTGAAATGTTATTGCACTATAAAATTACTGTTCAAAGGTAGATTCTAATTTAATTTAATAATTTATTCCAGTGATTTTAAAGTCTTCATAATCACATGATCCTTCAGAAATCACTCTAATATTAATTAATTATTAATATTAATTATTATTATAGGTATTATTCATTCATTTTCTTTTCGGCTTTATTAATCTGGGGTCGCCACAGCGGAATGAACCGCCAACTTATCCAGCATATCTTTTACACAGCGGATGGCCTTCCATCTGCAACCCATCTCTGGGAAACATCCATACACTCTCATTCACACACATACACTATGGACAATTTAGCCTTCCAAATTCACCTGTACCGCATGTCTTTGGACTGTGGGGGAAACCAGAGCACCCGGAGGAAACCCACGCGAACGCAGAGAGAACATGCAAACTCCACACAGAAACGCCAACTGACCCAGCTGAGGCTCGAACCAGCCACCTTCTTGCTGTGAGGCAACAGCACTACCTACTGCGCCACCGCGTCGCCGGTATTATTATTAACAATATTATTATTAATGGTAATAGTATTAAAAGCAATAATGACTGGAGTAATAATTTCATTTGAAACTACATACAATAAGAAAGCAGTTATTCAAAATTGTAATACATATTCAACAATTTAACATTTTTTTTACATTTAATAAATGCCACCTTGATGAACAGAATAATTGAATACAGAATAAAAAAATAAATAACTGACCCCAAACTTTTGACTGGTAGTGTATGTTAAAAAAAATGTTGAAAATGGACATTATGTCATTAAAAACCCTTTACAAGCCACGGTTTTGTTTCTTAGATAGATTTTTTCCACTCGCCCTTTTCATTTGAGCGGTCAATGCTAAATGAATTAAGTGCTGCAGCCGAGTGCCTGTTAATTAATTATGCTGATTGGATGATTGTGTGTTTATGAATTAGTTTAAAGCTGCGAATATGATGTTACACTCTTTTAATGGACATTTTAGATATGCTTACTGGCAAAATGTACCTCTTCTATTTACAGAACGCAAGGTGACACAAAGCAGGGCGACACAGTGGCTCAGAGGTTAGCCAGTCCCAGTAGGGTCACTTGGCATTTCTGTGTGAAGTTTGCATGTTCTCCCCGTGTTTACGTGGGTTTCCTCTGGGTGCTCCGGTTTCCCCCACAGTCCAAAGACATGCGTTATAGGTGAATTGAATAAACTAAATTGGCCATATTTACATGTGTGAGTGTGTGCCGGTGTTTTCCAGTACTGGGTTGCAACTGAAAGACCATCTGCTTTGTAAACATGTGCTGGATAAGTTGGCGGTTCATTCTACTGTGGCGACCCCTGAAGAATAAAAGGACTCAGCTGAAGGAAAATGAATGAATGGAGGTGACACAAAGGGTCTTAAGGGGTTAGTTCACCCAAAAAAGAAAATGACCTCATTCATATCTCATATTCATTCTTTCTATGTGGTTTTAAAACCTGTTTGGGTTTCTTTCTTCTGTTCAACACAAACAAATGACATAATAGCATAAAATTGTGCAGTATTAGCTTACAAAAATAATGTCTAAAGGTTTGATTTGAGCTGTTTTTATTGGTTTATCATAAGCATTGAGCTGTTTTTATCTTCCTAAAAGCATATATGCTTAGGCTACAATGAAAAATTATCCATATATTTATTTCCTTAGTGATAATAAAAAAGACACCAGTCATATAATACAACTCATCATAAACTCATAATATGCTACCATATTTTCAAATATATTAATGCTGTGTTCACACCAGACGCAGAACGTGCGAATAAATTGTGCTATTCGCGTGTAATAGACGCTTGAACATTTTGAGTTTACTTGCTTCATTCTTGCGTCAAATTTGCTTAATTTGTGCATCAAATTCACTTCACAATTGACACGGATTCATGTCATGAGCAGGGCTTCTGTCTGCCAGGTGACTGTAGCTTCATTGCTAAATGGCTAAAATGGATTTTATTGAGAGAATAGCTGTTTATGTGCTTTAGGAAGGCTGATAAACAGCTTCGATTCGTTTGGCGCCGTGTCTGAGTCCACTAGATTCATTCAGAGGTGCACCCAGCTCTGTAAGTTCATCAACTCCTCCAGAAACTTTATCTGGATGATGGAGCCTTTCAGTGGTGCTTCCAACTGAACCGAGCCCAGTTTGATGATTCAACAGGTGCTTTGTCATAATCACACCCCTACAAGAGAAAGCTCCTGATTGGTTAGTGCAGTGCGAATGTCCGTTGAAGTTCAGATTTTCCAACTCGAGCGATTTGCATAAAATGGGTCAAGCCTGGTTGAAGCGTGGTTTATACTCGACACGTCCACTAGTTTGCTTGAGTACGTGCGGCGAATGTGACGTCATCGCTGTGTTTGTGGAGGTTCGCTTTGTGTGCCTGTGACATGATTTCTGCTGGCAGAGTGCGCTATTTTTTTTTTTTTTAAGACTCCAGTGAACAGTTCGCGTGGTGCCGCGTTTGATTTGAGTTGAATATGAAACACTTTTAGGAGATTTTGTCTGAAACAGGTACGACTATACAGACATCTTTATGATCCGTGATAATAGAGATAACCAGATGATCAATAATTCTTGGCTAGAAATTGCAACAGCAGTGGGAAAGGAAGAAAGGTTTTGTTAAAACGTTTGGAAAAACCTGAGGGATAAGTTTGTTAAAGCCACAAGAGGCCATGGCAAAAGTGGAGACCCAGGTACACAATTACAGAAATATGTTTTTCCACCATTCATAGGTTTTACATTCATGTATATGTTGCAATTTTGAATTTAAAACAATTTAATAGTTACAAAACTAAAATTAAGGACCAAATGATTTCCTTGATAACTGGAAAGGAATATTTGAATCTATTGGTTTACAATATACTGATGCCCTATTTTTATAGGCTTTATTGGTGATAATGGTCAGGAATGTTGGACCATTATTGCCTTTTTAGAATAAAAAGAGGACAGAAGCTAGCCAGACAGTAATGTGTGAATTGTGGAGCGGGCTAAACATCAGTATTATTTAGTAAGTGTACTTTTTTTATTGTATTCTTGCCATAATAAAAAATATATTTGTAGAGCAACCCATGTTCTGTTGTCATTAATATTTTAATAAACTTTAATAGGTAAAACTGTCCGAGATATAAACAAAAGCAAGTGATGCATCAAAGTTTGATAAAAAAAAAACGTAAATGGTTATAAAAATCCTTATAATCATTAAAATAATTTTTAAAAATAATAAAAATAATTAGTTTAAAAATAGTGAAAGATATTAATAATATGATGTAGTTCCGGAACCATTCTACTTCTCTGTTCATCTGTCTGACTTTACAGTCAGTTTCTTTTGACCGCTCCCTGTCCATTTGCGCGTATCATGCCGCATGATGTCTATTCGTGTCTTTGCATTGACTTAACATGTAAATCACTCATGCTTGATTCCTCATTCACGTCTGGTATGAAAGCACATTACATTTTAGCACAGCTTAACCATCATTTGATTTAGACTTTCACTGAAATTGCCATTAAAAGTATTTTTTTTCCCCCAATGTCATCAGAGGAACACATTTTTCATCAGCCTGAGTTTGGATTCTCCCAAGGTTGTTCTTTGGTCTACTGACTCTCTTTGTCATGGAAGAGCCGTTATAACTCACAGCTCACCTTGAAATTGCTTGTGAAATAGCATTAGACCGAGCTGACATCCTAATAAGAAGATTGTGAGACAGCAATCAAAGAATTGTTTGCTCATATATAACTCTGACAGGCCAGGAAACTGTTGTGTAACTGATTTGATGGGAAATGCAGAGGAGGAGGGAAATGTCTCTGTGGTGAAGATAAACACTAGGCGTCCCCTGCCTATCACTCACATCACTGTCCCGTCAGAGAAGATGCCAGCAATCGATATTACCGCAGGGGTCATATGTCAGCACCCTAGATTCTCCCCTGAGGATCTGAGAATGTGATAAAGCTCTTCTCTTTATCTCATGTGCTCCACTCTGTTTTGAAATGGTGCTTCTGTGGTCCTTGGATTCTGTTTGGAGTCTGAGAGTCCGGGGCCATTTCAATTGCTGCAAAATATACTGCACATTAAGTGTGGTTGATTCTTCATGCTTCTAATCTCAAAGTTTTATTAGAACATTTGTACACTGTTAACAATTTCCTGTAGAATCTACCTTAACTGACTGGCAGTGGTTTGCCATTGACTTACTGTAAAACAAATTACTGCAAAAACACTGTATTTACATTTACAGCACCATTTATCTTACTGTATATGTATTTACAGTATTGTATATATAACAGTCATTAGCCCTTTTCACACAGTGATGCTGGAAAATATCCGGAAAATTTCCGGAACGACTTTACCAGTAAAAAAAAAAAGCACTGTTTGCACAGGCATGGACGCTCCTGAATTTTTCCAGAAAAGACCATTCACACATACATTCCAAAATACCAGTAAATTCTGACATCTTTAACCAGAGATGTCTTCTAAACGGCTGTGCCTGTATTTGTAAACATAGAAGGGGTCAGGCTTTTGTTGATGGTTTCACTTTAGTTTAAAGCTTTAGCATTCATGCAACTGCTTTTGTCCCAGAGATATCCAAAGGCAGAAGCAAACCGCAGCTAAATGTTTACACATTTGACTACATTACAAACTCTGTGGATGGATAAGTATTGTGAACAACTTCAATGAAAACATATGGAGAAACACTTTTAAATGTCGAGATGTACATAATATTTGTGTGTGATAGCGCTCACCAGAGTATTTTTTCCTGTGCACACGCGTCAAACAACTTAAGCAGAGCTTGAAGGTAAACAAACAGCAGTTTATCATAAGCGTTTTATCCATATTTTTTTCCACAGTTGGCATTAAGAAGGAACATAGAAACATTATCTGACTAATATCTAGCAGCTAAATGAGAAAAAATACTCAAAGGCTTTTATTTTATAAATGCGTCTGATTGGCTAGAGTAGACATCTCATGTCAGCGCATTCTAAACATGAACGCGCTCTTTCCGGCAATCTTCCTTCTGCGTTCACACAGAGAAGCATTCCAAAAAATTACCAGTAATGTTACAACTTCTCTTTCCGGAAAATTGCCTAAAGGAATTTACCAGTATTTTCAAAAAGGGCCTGTTTACACTTGATCCCTTTCCGGAAAACTGCCAGTAAATTTCTGGAAAGGTCTGTATGTGTGAAAGGGGCTATTTTTCACAATGTAACTTTAAAATAGAGTAACATACTGAATAACTGTCCTACAGTAAAATACAGTTCATATTATAGTTAAATACTGTGTAATACACAAAAATTGTTACTAGAGTAGTTGCAAATATATCAGACTGAAAGGCAAAATGACTGTATAAAACTCACTGTTTGAAAATACCAGAAGTTAGTCTTCATCCACATCATCTTCGTATCAGCTCTCCTCAGAAATATTCTCCTCGTCGCTTCAAATGATCTCTCAAACTCCCTTCAGCAAAGTAAAACTTTTGACACTTGAACTGTTAGCATAAAGCCGTGGAGGGCTGCAGGTGCGTCACGCAACATAATGATTGACAGGTTACTGAACCAGTGACAGCAAACAAAGTGCAACAAATCAACAGTAGATCCTGTCCAATAGATGAATAAATATCATCATTTGTTGAAAGAATCATGCAGCCATTGGCTAAATTCTCCATAAGTCAAACTAGAAAGCAAGTGACTGACAGATAGCATATGCAGAACGTCAACACACTCAACTGCTTTGTTTAGATTTTATTAACCATAACTTTGACTTTTTATTCAGATCTTGGTCTCATTTTTTTTGTAACACTGCAAGCTATGACCTTGTCTTGCTTTTTACTACAAAGATGTCATTTTCGCACGTAGGTAACATAATACACTCTCACAAATAAAGGTACGCAAGCTGTCACTGGGGTGGTAATTTGTTCATAAAAGGTCCATATTATTACCTCAAGGGTACATATTAGTATCTAAAAAGTACAAAAGTGTTCCCCTTAAAATTTTTAGGTACTAATATATACTTTTGAGGTACCAATATGGACCCTTTAAGTACAAATGTGTACCTTTTGAAAAGGTACCACCCCAGTGACAGCTCCTGTATTTCTGAGAATGTATACAATGTAAACAACAGGTCTTCGGCAGAAACGGTGACATAAACAAACAAATAACCATTCATAATTTAACACTACTGTGTCAGTGGACTAAATGTGTTCGATGAGATGTTGTTCTGAGGACTCTTACCTTTTAAAATATACATTGATGTACAGTAATGAATGTCCGTGTATTATGTGTTATTACAATGATATTTACTCCATATCTAATAAGAGTTTTCTGTTCGACTTTAGCATATACATCCTTTATAAGCTTCTCATTGAAAAACAACTAGCTACAATGGTTGCTTGAGGGTTGTAGCTTTAGACTGATGTATAGCTTGTCAAGATTGCTCGTGTTCTTTTTGATGTAATCTACTCATAATCACTGACGTGCAAAAACAACACCACAGTGCATCCACGTCCTGACGCTGGCTAAGAACTTGAGAGGCAGAAAATGTTAATAATTCGTTTGCATGTTTCCTCACTCTTACCATTTATTTATTATGCTTTGCCAATTTCTAAAAAAAAAAGCCTACTTTAAAACACAGTTGCTTTAATTGGTTTTAATTACCTTTCAAATGTTTCGGTTCATCAATGTTTTCCTTTTATTCAGCGAGGACTCATTAAAACTAATCCAAAAGTGACGGTAAAGACATTTATAGTGCTACAAAAAGATTTCTGTTGCTCTTTGGAACTTTTGTTTCATTAGAGGATACCGATTAAGAAGTCTTGCGGTTTCTGCAACAATAAGAAGTGTTTTTAACATTGATTTAGTGTATTTAGTTTTCTTGTGAAGCACATTTCTGCAGCCTAAGTGCTGTACAAAGCAATCAAAAACCAAACAAAAACATTAAAACAGACAGCATAAAAGAGCAATATTTAGTCCTCTCCTGAAGCTCACTCAAACACTAAGATGTTAAAATGCTTCTTTAAAGCTGTTTAAATGGATGAAGAGCACTAAGTCCTGTTATCGCATGATTGCCTTTTGACTTGAGTCTGATTTCTAGTTCTTTGCTGGCTGGTGCAGAATAACAAGATCTGACAGATATGAGGGCCAAATCATTAACATTTAAAAAAATGTTAATAGGGCTTTAAAGGGAATCTGAGGGTCAATGCCAAAAGCAACATCAGCTTCACTATTTCTACTACTTATACATGTTTCTTGATCACCAAACCAGCAATTAGAGTTTAATTTAATTGAAATTTACAGTATTTTAATTTAACAAACTGTACACCTTGAAATAAACTGTCGAGGAAGTGAAAACACAATACAATATTGGCCTTATTTTCCAATGTGGTATAAAATAATTGATTATTGATTTTGTTCATATAGTTCACATAATAAATGTTATAATATGTGGGAAAATAAGAGGTTCATTTTAACATTATCATCATCATCATCATCATCATATTATTATTATTATTATTATTATTATTATCGTCATTCACTGTCCACCTGAAATTACACGTGATTAAGTTTATCTATAACTAGTATGCTCAAACCAGGGACAGAATTCCTTGAATCATGGGTCTCCAAATTGTACACTTCAAACTGCTTTGTTTCGAAGGGCCCTTCGAGAGGGCTGTTTTGAGCACTTCAGTTTGAAATGACTCTTCAATATGGCGGCCATGATTGTTTTCATTACAAAGTGCCCTTCAGAGAAGCGTTGCATGAAGCTGGAAAAAAAGTCACATTGCAATATTTACCTTTTTTCATATATTGCAATATGAAAAATATGATATATTTTAACACAAAATATCTTTTTAGGGTGGCGACGCAGTGGAGCAGTAGGTAGTGCTGTCGCCTCACAGCAAGAAGGTCGCTAGTTTGAGCTTTGGCTGGGTCAGTTGGCGTTTCTGTGTGGAGTTTGCATGTTCTCCCTGTGTTTGCGTGGGTTTCCTCCGGGTGCTCTGTTTTCCCCCACAGTCCAAAGACATGTGGTACAGGTGAATTGGGTAGGCTAAATTGTCTGGATTGTATGTGTGTGAGTGAGTGAGTGAGTGAGTGAGTGAGTGTGTATGGTATTTCCCAGATATGGGTTGCAGCTGGAAGGGCATCTGCTGCGTAAAAACATGCTGGATAGGTTGGCGGTTCATTCCGCTGTGGCAACCCCGGATTAATGAAGGGACTAAGCCGAAAAGAAAATTAATGAATGAATGAATCTTTTTAGGGTGGTTCCAGGGATTTTGTTGTAAAAAATGTGTTTTATATTTTTTTGGTAAGTCTTAATAGTAGTCAGACACATATTGAATAATCAAATGTAAAAAAACAACAACACTTCAGAGTCTTTACTCTATAAATTAAGAATAATTAATCTTTCATAAAGCAAAATGCTATGATTTCTTGCACCTGCATGCTTTAAAAACACTTGCTAACAAAGTTAGAGAAAAAAAAGTCATCCAAATTATAAGCCGTAACTCCACAATAGCTAAACTTTGCAATTAGCCTTCAAATGACAAGATTGTTACATTGTGCATCCTACAATGTGACTATTGTGTATGTACACATTGCAGTGTTGATGCTGAAACTATAAATAGTTTCAACCCTACTTTAGAGGGCTCCTGTTCATCCTGTTTAGAACGCACCATATAGACATCAACACATATTCTTGAAGAACGCATACTTCAATTGTGTTTGTATTTATAACTTGTGTATCATCAGATATCCGAGTAAACAGAAACACAATGCTTACATTGACATTTCTTTTAAAGCTCCTTGTCATTATCAGTGCACAACGAATCTCAGGATGTCAGATGCTGCAAAGGATCCATTTGGTTGTATCCTTAATTTCTCAGGAAACGATGAATGGATCTGGAGTATAACCTTTGAAGGTATCTTTGAATTGAAACAGTCTTCGTTGTGACACTATGACACTATCTGACTTTAAATGGGACCTTCAAAGGATGGAGGATCTGAATTGAGATGCAGCAATTGAACATTGCTACATATTTTAAGGCATTTCACTAGTGGTGGGGAGAATATTCACAATTTTTACTCAAGTAAAAGTACAAGTGCTTTAGTAAATATTTACTAAAACGTAAAAGTAACAATATTAAAAGTAAAAAGTATCAGATTGAAAAACTACTCAAGTAGCTTCTAGTTACTTTTGATCTGATTGATAGCAAATTACCATTAATAGGGTTCAAATATGCATACTTTTGACACTTACCACTGCATGTTTTATTTGATTTTTTTCCAGGTTGAAGCTGGATTACTTGTACGTTGCAATGCTCATTTTGATGCACACAAGATGCATTGCATTATGAAACTAATATTTTATGTCGCACTTTTAAATTCCAAAAACGCGAGGTGCACCGCACTGCCTTTTTTGTTGACAAGAAAAAAAAGAAGCGCGGGGCGATTTTTATGTCGCTAGGCAATGACTGAATCAGCTGTCTATTGTCCGCGAGTGTTGCTGTTGATATTGTTATAATTTTAATATTTAATAATATTGTGATATTCCAGCTTTGTAAAGTCATACAGCTCCGGATAACTCAAAACAACGACAGCTAGTCTCTCCTCCATCTTTAAAAGTCTCTGTAGTTGCCTTTACAACACAAACACTGCTGTCACCTTGTTTGGACAATGAAAGAGACGCGACTGGCGTAATGAGCTTTTTCCGCTCAGAGTTTACTTTTATCAACTGCGAGCGCACAGCCTGCAATGGCAAAAGCGCGAGGCGCAACAGGAGGTTAAAACGTGAGGCGCACAGGGCGCATAAGCAGCACGCAAAATGCTCATGGCCATTAGTAAATCATTCAAAAAAGGCACCTCTCAACGCAAAACATGCGTTCGGTGTGATGCGTCCCTAACACAGCCAAATGTAGCTAAATAAAACTTATGTTTTTTTCCACTAATAATTTACTTGAGTTTTAGTAGCCTACACATCCTTTAAATATACTCTAAAAGCACAAGTTATGCAAACACTTTACTGAAGTAAATGCAGCAAAGTAAATGTCATTGGTTAATACCATCTCTGCATTTCAGGTCACATTTTAATGTACATTTCATGCCTGAAGCCTGTATTTTGGAACATAAAATAGTAAATGATGGTACAGTGTAAAAAATTCTATGATAAAAAGTCATGACTACAAATGTTTTAATGTGACTTTGTTATTTTAATAAGTTAATCTGGTTTCAACTACTTTTGTTAAGCTATGCAAACTCTCAAAAAATATTTTGCTGCTTATTCAAATTACTTTTACAGATGTGGCCTTCAGAAATATGCGTCTCAGGGAACAGAATGCCTAAGGCCCAATTCCAATTCTATTTTTGTACCCCTACCACTTCCCCTTCCCCTTCCCCTTGGCCCTTAAACCCAAGTGTGAAGGGCTTCAAAATTTACCCCTAAGAATTGGGACAGCACTACAGCACCTGCACACATCATCATATGTCTCATGCTTCATATGAGATCAGACGATCTGCGGCTGCTGCAGTTATTCCAGTTGCCTTATTTTTTGGTATTTATCTTCAGGAAATCACTGAAGGCATATATTATGTTATCATAACGATCTAAAGTGGCAATAAGATCGTAACTATACTGCGCATTCACACAGTGGCCATATTCATCTATGTAAACACACAAAAACAACATTAGCATTATAGCAGATACTGTAAAAAGCTCATTCACAGCCACTAGACTTTTCTGACAGGGTATTCGAGTGTCATCAAGTGACAGAATGTTGTGGGACTGCTGTACAGGAGTTATGATTATGGATTATAGATAGTGAAATATAGCGGTTTTTATTTTAGCATTTTTTTTTAAAAAGCATGATGGTAAAACACGAACACGGTTATGAATATGTTAAAACGTATGCTTGTTTGTTTTAAAAATTTGTAATAATGACAAAAAATACTAATTTGTGGATTTCCTTACATCCGGGTGCAGCAATACTGCCGTTGTGGCTGGTGCATTCTGGGAAATTTCCTTACCCCTTGGTTTCGAGTGTGGTCCTGAAAAATCTTCGTTTGAAGCGGTATTCACTCGTTCCCCTTAGCCCTACGCCTTCAAGTAAAAGAGATTTTGGACACCCCTACCCCTTGAGGTGAACATGCAAAATGAGGGGTAGGGGTAAGGGGAAGGGCTAAGGGGTAGGATTGGGATTGGGCCTAACTGCGGTTAGCCGCAGCACTCGGGGTACTCAGGAAATATGTTACCAGTAGGGGGCAGCCAATCTTCATTCTCAGTAGCGGTCAGTTCTGAAGGCGGAGGACTTGACGCTCGCGGGTAGCTGTTTCTCCAGAGAAAGTGGAGGTGTTTTCACGATATCATGTTCATATATGTTAAAATCGAATACAATGCTGTGCCTGGAATAATTGTGTTTATTGTTTTCTGATAAGAGAAGTAGTTTCATTTTAGACACAGTATCGCCACAGCTATGGCTCTAATATTACATTTTTGACTGTAGGCCTACATACAAAACTCAGTTAAATGTTCTTTGATTAGTTATCAATAAACTGTTTAGCCAAAATGAAAATATCTGTATAAAATGAGTTAAACATCATTCTTAAGTTTTTTTTAGGAGGACAACTTAATTGTTTATGTTCAATCCACTTAAATTTGTTAAAACGATTAAGTCATCTTAATCGATTTGTGTTGGGACAACATGAATGAATTGTGTGGAGCCCAGCATTTTTTATAGTAAAGATTAACTTAATATTTTTAATCTAAGGTTGCTTGATATGCGATGACTAGAAAAGCTAATTTGATTCAACTAAACAAAATTTTTTTTTACAGTGTAGTTTTGAAAAAGTACTGCCCCACTGACAACGTGTATACCTTTTTTTCTATACTGAGATTTTATTCTTCTTGACACCATTGTTCTATGTTTGCAAGGCTCTACTTTAATGCCTGTGTTTCAGCATAGACATTCCCATATGTTTACCTTTGCCTCTATGTCACAGTTGCATCATCCATTAGCAGCATCATCTGAGATCAGTGCTGTCACAGGAGAGGGTGAACGCCGTGCCTCTGATGTAGCACTTAAACTCACTGGCTTTACTTTGTGCATGTAAATATATGCATTTGAAGTGTCAATAATCACTGCTTGCATAAAAACAGCACACTAGCTGCACATACAGAACAGTACAGACTGAGGCTTTGGATAAACCATGTCTATAAAGCAGGCTCATAGGCTTCACTAGAGTGCTTCTCAAGATTAATCAATTTACAGCCTATGGCAGCGCTGACAGGAGTGTATTCATCCTGTCACTTGTACATAAAACTGTATTTATGATGCCAGATGTTTTCAGTTTACACTGTTAATCATTCTGTTCTAAAGCAAATTGAGTCAGAAGTCTGTGTTCTGCAACATGATAACACACGAGTGGATTTTTCAGTTTTTCTGTGAGTCATTTTATATGCCATAAAATACCCCCCCCCTCCCATCTATATTGCTAGTTATTATAAATTAATATTTATTAATTAAAATGTAGAGTAACATGGTAGCTTAGTGGTTAGCACTGTCTCCTCACAGCAAGAAGATTGCTGGTTTGAGGCCCGGATGGACCTGTTGGCATTTCTGAGTGGAGTTTGCATTTTCTCCCTGTGTTGGTGTGGGTTTCCTCCAGGTGTTCCTTTTTCCCCCACAGTCCAAAGACATGCGCTATAGGTGAATTGGATGAACTAAAATTGGCCATAGTGTAAGAGTGTGAATGCGAGTATGTATGGCTGTTTCGACTATGCCGAAGGAAAATGAATAAATGAATAATTAAAATGTGAAAAAAAAAAAAAAAAAAAAAAATATATATATATATATATATATATATATATATATATATATATATATATATATATATATATATATATATATGTGTGTGTGTGTGTGTGTGTGTGTGCGTGTGTGTTTGTGTGTGTGTATTAGATGCATCAAGAATCAATGACAAAGTTAAAAAGGAATTATCAATCCCAAAATTGCAATATTTATAAATACATTATAAATAAATAAACAAAAATATTTAAATTATTTATTTTAAACCTATCAACCGCCATGTAAGTTCACTCCTGTATGACTTGTTTTCTTCTGTGGCGCAAACTAACAAATAAATATATTTTGAAATGCTTCAGTGTTTGTGTCCATACAGTGGTCGTCCATTGGACCAAAAGTGGTTTTGTTAGCAGTGCTTTTCAGTATATCTTCTTTTATGTTCTGCTGAAGAAAATTGATGTAGATTTCAAAACATATGAAGAGCAAGTAACTGGTCTACTTATAACTTTATCCAGCTGTTATAAACTTTCCTGAGTAATGTTTGAAAGTTTGATGCATGTTTCTGAACCAAATTTTAACACATTATTGTCAAATAGTCTGTTTAGAAATTACTTATTGACACAAACAAATTAGTGATTTATTTTATTTAATTTTATTTTTATTTATTTTATTTTATTTTATTTTATTTTGTTTTATTTTATTTTATTTTATTTTATTTTATTTTATTTTATTTTATTTTATTTTATTTTATTTTATTTTATTTTATTTTATTTTGTTTTGTTTTATTTTATTTTATTTTATTTTATTTTATTGCTTCTTTAATATTTAATTTTATTATTGTATTTTATTTTATTTTTTATTTTATTGTTTTTTTATTTTTTTTTTGTTTTGTTTGATTTTATTGCTTCTTTACAATTTTATTTATTTATTTTTATTCTTATTTTATTCTATTGCTTGTTTGCTTTACTATTTTATATATTTTATTTCATTGGTTTTTTACTATTTTATTTTAATTTATTTTATTTTATTGCTTCTTTTCTATTTTATTTTAATATTTATTATTTTATTATTTAATTTAGTTTTATTTTATTTTATTGCTTTTTAAAATTTTTGTTTTATTTAATTTTATTGCTCGTTTGCTTCTTTACTATTTTATTTTATTTAATTGCTTCTTTATTATTTTATTTTATCTTTTAAGTTCTTATTTTATTTTATTGCTTGTTTGTTTGTTTCATTACTATTTTATTTTATTTTATTTTATTTTATTGCTTCTTTACTATTTTATTTTATTATTTATTTATTTTTATTATTATTATTTTTATTTATTTATTTATTTTATTCTATTGCTTGTTTGCGTCTTAACTATTTTATTTTATTTTATTGCTTGTTTGCTTTTTTACTATTTTGTTTAATTTAATTTTATTGCTTCTTTACTATTTTATTTTATTTTTAAATTCTTATTTTATTTTATTGCTTGTTTGTTTCTTTACTATTTTATTTATTTATTTATTTTATTTTATTGCTTGTTTGCGTCTTTACTATTTTATTTTATTTTATTTATTTACTTTTATTTATTTTTTATTTAATTTAATTTTGTTGCTTCTTTGCTTCTTTACTATTTTATTTTATTTTATTTTATTAGCCACTATTAGCTACTTACCAAATAGATTACCCTGAATGTAAATAATAAATATCATCTAGTTTATCCAATCAAACCACATTTAAAAACCTTGATTCTACTTGAACTTCTTTAACTTCACTAACACCTTCAAAGTATAGCAGTGAAGCAGAAGATAAAGACCTAAAAACTAAAATGACCCCCAGACTGTGCAGCTAAATCAATGTCTCTGTTTAAAATCTGTATCACCACATCTCATCAAAAACAGATCTTTAATCAGTTAGGCAATAATATGATGTAAATGATGTGAAGACTATACACTCGATTCATTAATTCAGCTTTGAGCGGCATTAATTCACATCTACACAGTTTAGAAGAGCATGACTGATGCGCTCGTTCAAGATGGCAAAGTACATTTCAAAACCTTGAAGATTAAAAACTAGAATAATGTTATGGACTATCAGCATCGCAAATGAGAAGTCAATGGATGTGAAGATGTCAAGAAATGCAAAATGGCTGTTCAACAGCGCTGAAAATAGTGTTATCGCTGAACAGATTCTTTGATCAAAGTTTGACAAGGAAGGGTATATTTTTTGTACATCCCCACATTTGGTATTTGCTGGAAAACTTGACATCAGTTTTGATTACAAGATGACATGCAATGTCACAGAGCATGGCGATTTTTTTGGATGAACTAATCAAACTGCACTCATCATATCTAATGTGTGTTAATATCAAAAATTGGTTTTATCTAGTAGAATTTTTTGGTTTACTTATTTTGGCCAACATTTGGAGTGTGTGTGTGTGTGTACAAGTGTCATGCTTATGATTTTTATAGTTAAAATGTTTTTCTTTAATTATAAGGTATAGGGATTGAGACAGTGATTTAAAAACAATATGAAAACACACATAAGCAAAAAACAAAACAAAACATGGCCCATTTACGTGTAAGCAGGAAAAAATCACATGGATTCCGATTTACTCAAATCAGATTCAGGCCTTGTTCATATGTGGAAATTTATCCGATATGTTCTATATAGAGGTTCTCATACTAAGTTGTGGCTGCAAGAGCGGTTAAAAGATATGCTGGAATAGTTGGTTATTCTTTCCGCTTTGGTGACCCCTAATAAATAAGGCACTAAGTTGAAGGAAAATGAATGAATATAATGACTAAACTTTAACTTAACCTAATGAATGAATGAATGAATGAATGAATGAATGAATGAATGAATGAACGAATGGACAAAACTGGATTCCACCGGGCCCTATATCTGTCTCTTCGGATGACAGTATCTGCATGTCAGTAAACATACATTTTGTTTTCATGGATTTGCCACTAGAGCGACAACCCTGCCACATCGCCCTCAGTCACATAGCGTTAAACAAGTCACAGTCTTGTCAGGCAGTTGAAATCCGCAGCCCTGGAGTCTCAACCCTGCATGTCTGCCCGAGGTTCATGAAATATTTAAGAGCTGCTGGCCCCCGTGGTGCTCTGTCCGATAACACCGAGCGTACGAGCCTCGGGATGGTTCCTAGTAGCCCAGAGCTGAAAAACGGTCAGATCCAGACACCCTCGCTCATTTGCCCCCTTTGCCTTCTCATGTGGAGTGTTTAAACAGATCCTTCAGAGAACCTTTTAGGCCCACACAAAGACAGAGCAGAAAGCGCTGAGCCTCCCTTTCAATAATACATAAGGCAAAGCTGTTTCTGAGAGTGATGTGAGAGAACGGAGAGACGGACAGGAAAGCCCTGGAGAAATTCACTGGCACAGCAGTTGGAAAAAAGTAAGACGAACGCTTCATTTCACCTGGGACAGGGGGGACAGAGAGAGAAGAGAGACAGACTGCTTTTCAGAAGGACTCCGTGGATGGATGTTGACCCACATCAGGTGTTGGATTTTTTCTTCCCCCTCATTAATTAGCATGAGAGGATGGGATGAAAGCGAAGAGGGTCAAGTGTTGGCTGAGATGCACATATGTGCTCACAGACGCTCTGTTTCTCTTTATTCTCCCTTTAGCACAATTAGGACATGACAGCAACATTTAAAGAGTGCAAACAGTAAAAGTGTTGCTTTGGGGAGAAATATTTAATTAAATGGTCATTTGTTTTATTATTTATTATGTTATAACGAATACTACTTAACTTCTTGTGCTTTTTGAAAATCCAGATAGGTCCTGGTTTACAACATCTGATCTGAGCTTTTTTATTTATTTTTTTACAATAATGATATTGCAATATCTATAGAATTCATCATTTAAAGTACAGAGTAAAAAATAAATATCTGTCAAATAACTGTTTCTGTATTTTGTGATTCACAAGTGCTTTTTCCCTTTCTTTGTGGGTGTAAATTGCATTATGGGACTTTGATCTCTGCTCTGTCGATTTTTGATGTTGAAATTTCAACTCTTCAGTTTAACAAAGTGACTTTTATTGGCAATTTAGTACACTGTAAATCCTAATAGTCAACTTTATCAAATGAAATGAGTGTAGTGAACTCAAAATTTACTGAAAGTTAGTTCTACTCATTTGAAAAGAGTTTTGAACTCAGTGTTGAAGGTAATTAGTTTATTAAATAATTAATTAATTAAATAAATGGAGTAAGTTCACAAACTCATATAGATTCGTTTTTTAACTCAAATGGTTTGTTGCAATCAGTTTCCTCAAACAGTTTGAGTTGTCTTAACCTAGTGGGTTTTACAGTACTCGGTTGGTCTGAGTTCTCTTCATTTATTGTGTTTGACTGTGCTCAAATTGCTTCAAACTGCTTCACCTTAACTTTTTAGGGTTTACAGTGTAGTTTGAAACAATATAATGTATAAGATATAATATATAGAGAAACAAGTCTGTAAAATAACAAATAAATGTACTGGTAGTTTATTACAAGTTTTTGTATTGTAAAATACAACACCAACCCAGACAATATATCACTTTATCAAAGGAGTTTTTTGAAAACTTTTTGGAACATTTTAAAGTTAAAAGTTGTTGGAAAAACGATCAAGGTCCTATTGTAATGTGAAGTGGACACTGACAAGGGAGGTGTGACTCCAAATGCAGATTTTAATAACAGGATGGAACAATCAACACAGGGGCAAACAGATGTATACAGGCAATCCAGAGCCGTGGTCATTAAACAGGTGAATAGTCAAAAGGCAGGAAGCAGACTGGAATAAACAGTAAAAAAAAACAAAGCAAGGGTCAAAACCGGCAAGGCAAGGAAAACGTGCCTTGAGGTTCACAATACAGTTAAACAAGACTCAGCCATGAGAGTCTCAAAGTAATCCGTATATATGTGTAGTGTAATCAGTCCATGAGCAGCATCAGCTGTGTGAGTCTAATCAATAAAGACTTGGAGCAGGTGTGTGTGTGTGTGTGTGTGTGTGTGTGTGTGTGTGTGTGTGTGTGTGTGTGTGTGTGTGTGTGTGTGTGTGTGTGTGTGTGTGTGTGTGTGTGTGTGTGTGTGTGTGTGTGTGTGTGTGTTGCATGACTGAATCTTGTAGTCCATATACTGGCAGATTTGTAGTTCTATGCTATCTGTGAGTTTACCAGCGATCTGTAAGGATTAGATCGCTGGTGATTGTGACCCCTATAATGCAATTCAAAAGAATGCATGAACTGGAAAAACATAAAATATAAAAACATGAATCACAAAATACAGAAACCTGATAATTTACGGATATTTTTACAGAATAATGTTCCACAAGTTAAACATATCATGTTATGAACTAATAGATGATAATACCCTACATTTCGTCACCTTGGAATTATAAGGTTCCAACTGAATTCTGAATGATTTTGAGATATTGAGCTTCAAAGTTTTGGCATTTCATATTTGCAAAGAATATGTGTGTAACAGTTCTCTTTCATACATTAACATGACAGAGACCCCAAATGTGCTCTAGATGTACTATCAAAATTCTCTTACATTTGCAAATTCGGGTGATTAAAACAGGACAAATGCAGAGCGAACCTTCTAATTTTAAAAAGTTATTTTCCGCTTGGAATTATAAGGTTCTATCTGGCAGATCATTAATTGAAGCATTACTTTTCAAAAAATGCAATCGCCAAAAAAATGGTGTTGTAACAATATGTTGATGCTTGAGAACGCAAAATTTTTGATTTCTATAACATTTATTTAGGGTGTGAGGATGAATATTTTTTCTTCTTCAAAATAAGCCTATAGGGCTGATTATTCCTGATCCTGATTAGTCCTTATGTGTGCATTCGAAATGCTGATTACCTCACAGAAGAAACCTCATAGAATCAAGCTAGAGTTTGATTTTGTAGATAAAAACTTTTTTGTTTTTTAAATAAAAAGTCTTAATGTAATGAACATATTAAAAAAAAACATCACATCATGTAAATAAGTTGTCATTTAATAAGTATATGTGGATAACTCAATTTTGACAAAAATGTCAGATAGGACCTTGTAATTCTAAGATGAGGATTTTTTTTTTTTTTTTGACATATCAGAGATCATTAACAAGAAAAATACCTGCTCTTACTTTCTTGTTAGTTTAGCTTACATTGAAGCCAATCTACCAATACTCCACCTTCACAGAAGATCAACACATTTTGTACATCACTGTCTGTTTAGCTCTGCCAACCAATTCAAGAGAGGAAAATATCAGTGTAAGCAGAAACTAAATTATAAAAATGCTCTGAAGACAAGATGCTGTGCAGAGCCAAGTTGTATTAAAACACAGTCTCTGCATTACCTTCCTTCTGATTCCAACATTAGGAAAGAGTAAATGAACATTATTTTAATGATCTTTCAGACCACATTAGTGAGTGACTTGGCCCATTGTTCACTTAATTTTACTTCTGATTTGTCAGCCCATGCAGGCTTGTTGGAAATATGCCTCAGACTACATTTTTTGAAATGTAAAATACATTGTTCTATAGGTTCATTTCGTTGCACGTTTCAGATAACACATCAACTAGAGGGTGCTGTCTACATTTTTGAGAATCTAAAAATATATTACTTAAGGTGACTTTTGTTGTAGGAAGGTGGGGTTTAATGTACAGATCACCAAGCAAATCACAGACCTAAACCCAGCCAATAGTATTTTATCAAAAGCAAACGTAAGATATTTGTTTACATTATGATTTGTTTATTAATAAAAGTCCTAATTTCAGCACTGGCTTTTATTTTAAAATAAAAGTAAAACAACACTGTTGACAATATTACATCTGAAAGTAATCTTAAACCACACGTGCGAGTAACTGTTTTTATTCACTAATGCTTTGTCTGTTGTTGCAGATTGTTTGATATGTGTGGAGTAAAATGCAGATAAAATGCATTTTAATCTGTGAAGGATCTGTTAAACATACATCCATGCAGAGGTTTACATTGGCGGACACACACAACTGTTGTAAAGGTTGAAATATGCAAAACCCATCAACCGATCATAGCAGTGGACTTTATTACCAATTATATCAGTATACCATCTGCCATTCATATAGGCATGTAAGCGAAATAGCTTTCAGAGTGAGAAAAAGGTATAAGACAGGCCATGACTTTGTCCATCGGGAAATTATTGGTTCATTGGATTGTTGTCTTTTGTTATTGCTGTGCTTTCATGTTACTGTGAGTGACAGGTTGCTGGATAGGAGAGATTCTGCTCTATCTAAAAAGAATATTTGATAGTTCTCACGCACAACATTTTCACCGATTGCTTACCGTGGTTCTAAACCTTTATGAGTTTCTTAATTGTGTTGAACAGGAAGAAGATATTTTGAGGAAAGCTGAAAACATGTAACCACTGACTTAGTAGGAAAAACAAATACAATGGAAGGTTACAGGTTTCCAGCTTTCTACAAAACATCTCTTTTTGTGTTTAACATAAGAAAAAACAAGCAACAAGTGAAGGAAGTGTAAATGATGACAGACTTTTTCAGTTTTAGGTGAACTTTCCCTTTAATGCACCCTTCAAAATAACAGAATTGATTTTGTAGTGACCACAAGCATTTGAATGGTGACACACACACTAAGACAGAGGGAATCAAACTCTCAACGTGAGTATGGGTCATGAGTAGGAATCTGCGCGCGCAGAATTCTGCAGATTTCCGCAGATTTTCAGCCCATCATTGATTCTGTTTATTTTCTTGTGTAAATGTGTGTAAATTTATATTTATCCAGTTTTTAAATTAATTTCAGCAATAATAATGACTAATATGAAAATGTTAATATAATTTATTCACAATACACTTTGTAAATTAATATTTTCTGTCTTTTAGTAGATATATTATATAGAAGACTTGATTTGTTTACCAAATAAAGTGTATCTAATTGGTATTGCATTGTAAACATTAAATACAAGTTAAAAATGTATTACTTTTTAGTTCATATATTAAGGTTTTACTAAGATACTTTAGATATTAAAGTTTTAGATGATACTCCCAAAACCATTCCACATAAATGCGTAGATTTTAACAAAATTCTGCACTGAAATAGCCAAAAAATGTCCGCAGATTCTGTCTGGCCCTAGTCATGAGTAGATTTTGTTCTCTTTGCCTAAATTCTTTTTGCAATATGCGATGCAGGTAGTTAATCTCTTCAGATAAAGTATATATACTGATTTGAACCCATAAATGTTGCCGGTGCTGTCGAAGAAAACGAAATGAGACATCAGCATGTGTCAGGTGAAGCTCACAGTGAGATAAGATCCTTCAAAAGCCACATCCGTCAGCTCTGCTACCATCACATTACTATTTCATAGTCACAGAGATATCTACAGGCTTTTCCAGGAAAAGGTCTCACCAAAGTCATGCACAGAAACAAAACAGGCAGGATCATTGTGGTTCAACAGAATAGATCTGTTAGTTTGCCAAATAGCACAATTATTATAACACCGCATCTCATAGCTGATGTTGATACAGCATATAGACGACTGTTTTACTTTTCCAAACCAAAAATTTAGCTTTTTTTATTCAAATAATCTAATGATATAAAATAATAGATGATTTAAAATACTGAGAAGGAAGGAAGGAAGAAAGGAAAGAAGAAAAAACACTGTACAAATATCTCTCTATTTCCTCCTACTGCATTCAACTCCAGTGCTTTCCGGTGTGTAAAATACATTTCTCCCCATTTTTTTCTTTCTTTCTTTTCTCTGATTCATTTTTTTGGTGTCTAGCAATGTTGAAGCAAACCTCTCTATATTCAAATTCTCTCTCAATGAAAGCACACACTCAATATCGTCCACATCCCCAAATCATTGTAGCAAAGTGCTTAACCGGCAGCCCTCGAACCGCTGCTCGCCCTCATTCACCATGACAGGATCAAAGTAGCAGGTAGACTTCTGCATGAGGGAGCTGCCAAAATCAGCAATTTTCTAAAGCTGAGGCTCAGGAGAACCAACACATGAGTGCTGCCAATGCGTGCAGACTCATTTTAATTGCACAGAAAAGAAGAAATGAAGTGGGTGTTAGAGAACGAGGCAACCGTGTTGCAGAGAACAAGATGTTGTTTCACACGTCGTTGCCATTTCTGCCAGTTTTGTTTTATTTATTTTTTTAATGCATGAGTGAACATTTGCAGCAAGTTTGAAAATATAGATTTGGTATATTCTTTTAGGTGTAGGGACTCATATTTTCTCCAGACACCCCCTCCCCCCTCCCCCCAATCATTTTATTTTTTTAAATGATATTAACAAAGAACCAAAGTCCCTTTAAGGCAAGTCATTTCACTCGTTGGCCATCTTTGAAACGCCTCTCGGACAGTATGTTCGGGCATTCTGTTTGAATGGGGAAACATCCAATTCTCAGAAATTTCCTGCCAAGCTTACAATTAAATTTCAAATTGGAAATCACCAATAAAATTAAACTTTCCCAGTACTGGGTTGCAGCTGGAAGGCCATCCACTGTATATAAAACATGCTGAATAAGTTGATGGTTTATTCCACTGTGGCTACCCTAGATGAATAAAGGAACTAAGCTGAAGGAAAGTCAACAAATGAATAAAAATAAACAACAACCATCTTCTTAGTTTCATTCCTAAATGTTCGAATCTCACAAAATCTGCAGAAATTCACGTCTGGCCTGAGCCCTTTCCCCAGAGAATGCTCAGCCTATAAAACAAGATCAATGATTGGCTCCTGTAAAGCTATTGGCTTACAATAAGTAGGGGCTTCATTCGCGATACTGACCATTACACTTTCCCCCATTCAAAACTATACGAGTGACACATCTTGTGTATTCTATAATCTTTGCTAAGAATTCTATTGGGTACTATTATTGCTAGTATTATTAGTAACGCATTAGTTTATGTAGCAGTTCAGACCTTTAACTAGTGGTATTAGCCTATTATTAAGATATTGGCTGTTTATTTTGTAATTGCAAAGTATGTATTATTTTAATCTACATGCCCAATAGTACCTAAAACCTAAATCTAACTACTACCTTAGTATTAATGAATAAGCAGCAAATTGGGAGTTTACTGAGGTAAATGTGACAATTAACGGTATGGGTTAGGGTTATATGGGTTTGTTTTATATTTCAGCTCCCCAAGTTTTCAGCAATTTTGAATCCAACACAAATTCAACAAAAAGTCGCAAATTTTTGCGATCTTGCAACATTTCTAATTTAAATGCAAAATAATCACAAAAATGTAAATAATCTCACAAAACATCCAAATCCAAACATTATAATTAAGTTATATTTATTTCAGTTTGCAATTAATTGTTTTACAACAATTAAGCGTACACAATATATTTCAGTGTCCCTCGAAAAACGATGTCTGACATGCCCTCACAATTATTATATTACATTACATGGAAGGCAGCAGGATTGTTATGCTGCCTGTGCAGTAAGTGGATGCAGATGAAGCACGAGTGGTTTACATGGGGTCAATGCAAAGATGGGATTAGACATCCTGTAGCACGAATTGGGTGTTTTGTGCATTTGACACACTTCAGACCACAAAAGAAATTGGAGCAAACATCTAACAAACGGAGCAATGGAACAAACACAAAAGCAGGCAGCTTACAATGCCAGAGATTGGTTCAAGGATGACAGATGCTGGACATGACTGAATTGAAGGACATTATTTGTGCTTTACATGTTTTATGATGTGCGTCAAATGGATAACTGATTTTGTTTAACTTTTTTCCAGCAGTTAAGGAGAGAAAACACTTCCTGCCATTGATGAGTTTTACGGTAATTCATGTTTTAGGTGTATTACGGTAGGGGAAGCCCTAATGCATTTCCTATGTTTGAGTAACATGTCAGATACTCCGGGGAGTGAAAACAGAGAAAGAGAAAGTAAGATCATGGATAAAAATAAGAATTATACAACCTTCCTTTGGCTTAATCTCTAGCATTTTAGATCTGTTTTAGATCTTGTCTTGACAAGAGACCAAAATAGATTAGATTAGATTAGATTCAATTTATTGTCATCACACATGTACAAGTACAAGGCAACGAAATGCAGGTAAATGGAACCCCCCGACCGTGCACAGACATCACAACTCCAGGGAAGACAGGTCACGGGAGGTGGAACAGGAAATAAAATAGTCAGGAAAAAGAGGCAAAAAAAAAGTCCCTCTCACCTTGCTCTTAAGTTATAGCACCGTGAGATCAGGGATAAGAAAAAGCCCCAGCAATCTAGCACAAAAACACACCGACAAGACATAACATTGCCACAGGGGATGGGAACAGGGGGTGTGGAAATAGTCCGGTAAGGGCGGGCAGCCATCAGGTCCTGCAGCCATGGAGGCGCTGGTCGCAGACCTGCTCACCCCCTCCAGTGGGTGAAAGCATACGAAGGCGTTGGATTTGGGGCCAGGAAGTGTCGTGCTATGTATCTGTGTGTGTGTGTGCGTAAGCCTGTATAGTCCAACAGGTGTCCTTGACGGGGAGCAGGAATTTCAGAGCGTCTCCTTATCTTGCTATCCGGGAGAAGTTGTTTTCCTCCAGCCGAGGCCGTCTGGCAGGAGAAAAGAAAACACAGGGAAGCCGAAAGAGTGGAAAGATACTTCAACTTTAGGTCAATACCTGCCAATTTCACAGATATTTAATGTCCATCACATGTCTCCAGATCTGGCCAAATTTTGTTGCAAAGCTGCTAACTTCACTCCGATGTTTTCCAGTTTGCGATCTAATATTGCAGTCTGATTATTAGCAAGCCTGCCCATCAGCGCTTCAATCAAGCCGGCCAGCCTGGTGGGGTTTTGAGCAGCACTGACCGCTTTCATCATTCGTCGATACGCCAGGGCCCCGCATAAGCCCATCAGCAGAAACCCTGTTATCAAAGTTCCGAATAGGTAAATGTCTTCAATATCCTCCAGAGACAGAGCAGCCAGGCACAGGACGCGCCACTTCTCCCACCCGTCCATCACGTATCCAGCTGCAAACGTCCCCGCAGGACATGTGGGCTCTCCCGAGCCCAAACTTCTCGTCGAGAAGATGGTGTCAATCGCATTCAGAGACCAGTTGATCAAATCCATAATTCCTTATTTGTTTGGATAGCAGGGCACGGAGAGTCTCAGAGATAGAATAAGACAAAGACAAGAGGAGCTAGCGAGGAGAGATATGGGACGGAGAGGGAAAAAGTGCGACCGCCTTCGCCGAGAGCCAAAGAAGAATAATGTGTCATTGCCATTGTGTCAGATTGCACACCTAATAGTAGGCTACCTAATATGGTAAATAAGATATGTTTTATATAGTTTATATAGTTTTTATATATATATATATATATATATATATATAATATATATATATATATATATATATATATATATATATATATATATATATATATATATATATATATATATATATATATAAAGATATATATAGTTAAAGTCATAATTATTAGTCCCCCTTTGATTTATTTTTCTTTTTTAAATATTTCCCTTATGATTAGCAAAGCAAAGAAATTTTGACAGTATGTCTGATAATATTTTTTCTTCTGGAGAAAGTCTTATTTGTTTCATTTCGGCTAGAATAAAAGCAGTTTTTAATTTTTTAAAAGCCATTTTAAAGTCAAAATTATTAGCCCCTTTAAGGTGTATTTTTTCCGATAGTCTACAGAACAACCATTGTTATACAATAACTTGCCCTATTACCCTAACCTGCCTAGTTATCCTAATTAACCTAGTTAAGCCTTTAAATGTCACTTTAAGCTGTATAAATCAGTTATAAGAATTGAGTTATTAAAACTATTATGTTTAGAAATGTGTTGAAAAAAATCTTCTCTCTGTTAAACATAAATTGGGGAAAAAATAAACAGGGGCTAATAATTCAGGGGGGCTAATAATTCAGATTATATATATATATAATATATATATATATATATATATATATATATATATATATATATATATATATATATATATATATATATATATATATATATATATATATATATATATATATATATATATATATATATATATATATATATTATATATATGTGTGTATCTGTGTATATATATATATATGTACAAATAAAAAAAATATATATGTATGAATATATGTATGTGTAAAAATATATGTATGTATATGTATATATATATTTTTTATATATATTTTTTTAAAATATTTTATATATATATATATATATATATATATATATATATATATATATATATATATATATATATATATATATATATATATATATATATATATATATATATATATTGTAAAATATTTCGCAAATTTCTGGGAATTACCACGACAAAATCAGTAATTTTTATTGCAACAAGTCACAAAAAAATCATGAAAAACTAGGTTGTCTGATATATGTATGTTATGTACAAATACATTTTATAGGAGAGTTTACTGCACATAATAAAATTTAGGAATTAGGTTAGCATTTGCCTGTCCTCTAAACTTAAACATGTTTTATGTTCAACAATACTTGAGAACTATTTTAAAATTTTAAATTTTACAGCAGAAAGCAGAGCACTGGATGTTGTAACAGGTGGAACCACTGCAAAATTTAAACATGTGTAGTAGTATTACTTTTTTATTGTGTAATACTGAGTGATACTGAGCTTTCATTCATTTATTCATTTTCTTTTCGACTTAGTCTCTTTATTAATCAGGGGTCACCACAGCGGAATGAACCGACAACTTATCCAGCACATGTTTTACACAGCAGATTCCCTTTCAGCTGCAACCCATCACTGGGACAATATTGAGCTTTCAGTTTTATCATTTATAAGACTTAAATTATAATGACTATTACTGCTCTGTCTCCATATACTGCTAATTAATACATTATGATGAATAAAGAGAACATTAAGATGTCCAACTTTGGTTTTTGTCAAACTATTTGGTCCACCAGATGTTCAATTCCCATCATGCTTTACCCAGAGCTTGGTAGGGAGAATAAGCGATTAAATAAATTATTTACTGATGAGAAAAAAGGGAGACTTTTTAAAGTTTAATGCTTGTTATGCTGCTATTTAAAAGAGTTTCTGTTATGTTATGTGGTTTTGTTGAGCATGTGCTTGGATTGAAGACCTGCTTTAATAAAATCATTAAAGAGAGTGCAGTAGATGTAAACAGTATTAACTCTGGGCTACTAACAAAAACCTTCATTTTCTCCCTAAGGAAAATGATAACCCTTTGAAGACAGACCTGTTGTTTATCAGCAATATAAATGTTGATTGAATCCATTAATTTACCCACATTCAGCCTATTAAACTGCCTGCTCTACCAAATGGTTGACCATATTTTGACTGTTTTAAATAATGACTGTTAAAGTCATTTAAAGATTGACTGTTTTAAAGGATGGTTTACACACACAGCATTGTTGGTTTACAAACAAATCAAACAAACATAATTCTGTCGCACTACTACACTTGAGTTTGATTTTCTAAAAAAAAAAGAGAATCTGAAATATTTTATGGCTTCAAAAAATAATTTAATTGTTTTTAAATAAATTGGTCTAACATTTCATATTTTCAGATTTTTCATAGTATTTGTATTAATTCTCGTGCTTTTACCATTACCTGACATATCTACCATTCTGCCATCAACTGCGCAGGTTGATAAGTCACCTAATCTGCTCCTGCGTCATTAACTACATGGCGCAGGAGATTGGTTGCTGCCACCTCGGCAGCCAATGAGCTTGCTCCTCATCAATTTAAAGGGGTGGTCCACTACGAAATCATTTTAAACTTTAGCTGATGTGTAATGTAGCTGTGTGAACATAAACAGCATCTCTGGATGTAAAATGCTCAAAGTTCAATACAAAGGGAGACCTTGGTTTTTACAGAGTTAGCTTAGCAAAGTCTCCAATGAACAAATTTTGGGGACTAGAAAAAAATACTTACGTGCCTTGTAAGATCACAAACGTCCTTTGACCGCGCACACACACTGCGCAGCTAAGGGCAGTGGCCAGAGGCACTGTAATGTTACAGCAGAGGGAGAAAATGCCGTCCTGCTATTTCCATTGAGTTTCTGTATTTGGGCTTCCAAAGGACATGACACAAAGACAGAAGTGCTTACAGTTAAATTTTAATTATGTTCCAGAGAATTATAAAATACATAGCAAGCATGATTTGACAAAGCACAGCTTCCAGAATCTCTCCCAGCTCAGTGCTGGATTCGGTTAAAATCTCCTCAAAGGTGGAGCAGCTCCAACAAGCAGAAGCTGAAGCCTGTGAGTTTTTATTTGTTAAAATTGATCATGACATGAACAGTGCATAGCCTTAATGGTATGTAGTAGCAAAGATCTAAACAACGGGAAATGCTGTTTGGCATCGCTAACGATTCAGCTACAAATACATATTTATCAGTCAAACTGCTGTACACACACTCAAACACACACACACTCTTCACCAGTGCATGCAGCGTCTCTCTATAGGCAGCTTTTCTGTGCGTTTTACATCTCAGATAATGAACTCGCAAAAGATATGTGAACGATTCATATTACTTACACATTCATATTCCGAGTATATGTGAAAGACGTTGTGTAACGCATTGAGTTAAAAAAATGCAAGAGAGCTTGCCTAACTCATGTAGCAGCAGAAAAATCAATCAAGGCTCACACAGGTCGCATCCCACATCTAGTGCTTTATTCTCCTGTCAGTGTCACTGTATATTACAGAAAATAACTTAATCCGAGCATCAGAGAAAAATATTATGACACATTATGACACATGACCAATCAGAGTCACTTGAGGGCAGGCCTTTCAGAGGAACTAGGAAATATGACAGTCCTTTTCATGTTAGCTGGGTAGCTGTATATAATCAAAGTGATATTTATAAAAAAATAACGTGATTTCCTTCAAGAGAAACATGAGCACACACTGCTTTGCATCTTATTAACACAACCAAGCATTAAAATTACATTCTGGACCATCCCTTTAAATGCTGCACGTCATTTTATGCTGTTTAGTTGCGGCATGTTTTCGGAGACCCTCCTCCACCCCAGCTCCACCTGTGTTAGATCTGCTATGGGGGTTAGATATATATTTTATATTATGTATATCTAGCAGTGTTTCCTCTAGGATTTTCTCCAGCTGTGGCGGCAGGCCTTTTACACAGATTTACCAACTACCAATGGCGTTATTTTAATGAAAAATGTCATGAGCGCAGTATTGCAAGTCGAGATCGCATTTATGTAATACGAGCATGCAGATCTCTCTGCTTGCGCTCCGATTACCACTGTACTTGCACATATCTTCTTGCACGCCCTCAGTTATACGCTGCTCAAGTGCAGATTTTCTTGTGTGCTCTCAAATAAATGCTGCTGAAGTGCGATTTGTCTCCAACATTTATTAGATTTGCTAGGAATATTTATGAATCTCTCCAATAGAACTACAGAGCTGCATTAATGCGTCCTGAAGTAAAGGGAAATGGCTATAAACTCCAGCAAGATAAAGTCATTGTATGCAGAACCACAGAGCTTTGTCTATAAATAAAATATAATTATGGAAACCGTGTTCATCTAAACTGAAAGCTACGCCCTATTTGCTGGCCTCACGCACCAGCACCTGTCAGTCAGTCATTCAGCATGTCATCTTAAATGGTTAAACAAATAACGCACAGCACAAACTATGATTACAGAATAGTTCACGCTGTTAATATTCACATACCTTTTAATATGAGTTGGTGCGATTATAACCTGCTATTAAAAAAAACAACGACTGAATGTTTTAAATGACAAGCTGTAATGTAGCCATAGTGGGATGAATTTTGGTGTGGCGCCCATCCACAAATTCGTACGAGTTCAGTCGTATGAAATTGTACGATTTTAAAAAGAAGGCGTGGCATCTAACCCCACCCCTAAACCCAACCGTCATTGGGGCATGAGCAAATCGTACTCTATTGTAAGAATTAGATCTTAAAAATTAATACGAATTAGCCACTAAATCAAAAAGTTACGAATTGCCGTGAGATTGTGTTGAAATATTCATTACCATACTAAACCCTGAGAGTGTTCATGACAAAAGTTAATTTGTTTGTTCGTTCGTTCGTTCGTTCGTTCATTCATTCATTCATTCATCCATCCATCCGTTCACTGATTGATTGAATAATTTCTGCATCAACTTCCCATTATACAGCATACTGATCCTAATAATATCTGCAAAAAGCAAACCATAAGCAGTGAGGATTATATGGCCCACAGGGACTATTTAGTACTGCATTGTCCACAAATCTATATATTTTTCCACTTGCTTTCCCATCCACTGTTAACACAAGCAGCGATGAAATCATTCCCATGGAGATTAGTCTAATTATGATTCGCAGTAGTTCACTGTAGCTTAATGTGGGCCACTAATTTTGGCCTTCATATCCGGCTCTTGAGAAAGAGAGACCGCTTTGTTTATGCCCTGCTGCTGTATGAATCACACATGCAAGTGCGCCGTCACATTTTAGAGCTTCAGATTCATACAATTTTGTTTTTTAACCGCTGACCGAGGTTGAGTTATAAAAGTGTTGTAGTCATGGTTACAGATATAGCTTCTACTTATGTATGAGGTTTATTTCAAGTAATTACAGTAATTTGTGGCTGTCATAAAAAGGATAATTATGACAGATTCTATTTAGTGTCTCAAGATTTTTCAGTGGAATAAAGAAGCGGAAAAGAATACAAAGGAAAAGTGCACATTTAACACCCAGAATGAAACTGCAGTGTTGAATATGGCTTCATTTGAAACGTATGCTATCTTCTTTTATAATGGGAGAAATTTATAAATATACTGTATAATACCCAGAGGTTTCATTAAAGGAGCTTGTGGAATCAAGGGGGTTCTTCAAAAAGCAAAATGAAGCGGGAGGGTCTGCACCCACAAAAGGTGAGTTAATGAATGCTTGTCTATGGCTTTAGCCCAGAGCTCTGCTCTCAGGTGGTCCTTTATCCCAGAGCCGAGAGGAAAGGCCTGCATTACAATCACATATCCAGCGGCCTTTGATCTAAATTCAGCTTATGTGATGATAAAGGCGGGGAGAAGAGCTCGAATAAAATTCTATTAAAAATAAGCCCTAAAATGTTTTACAAAGTCAAAAAAGTTTTATGGTCCACTAAAATCACCCATTAATTTCTATCACACATCTCATCATCCATCCTGACTAAAAACAATTAAACCAACAACAACAAAAATCCAGCCTGAATCATTTATACAAGGAAGGATGGATCCATGATTTCATGATGTTTGTGCCAAATTCTGACTCTACCATCCTAATGTACCTGATGAAATAGAAGGGGCATTTACATGACTATGTTTTCTGCCAAAAATATTTGTTCATATGACAACATCAATTTTTTAGCATCATCAATCTGAAAATGTGTTTCAGAGTTTTTGAGAGGACAGCCATTGTTGCACCCTTGTAAACATCTAAAACTGAGAGTCTTTTAAAGCGATTACATTATGTGTGTGCTGGGTATGCATTTAGGGAGGTGTAGATTAAATGCAAGGGCGACAAACACAGCGATGACGGAACTCATGGTAGTGTTGTTGTTGATAACAATTCATCAGCAAAGAGACACATCTTGCACACATAGCGAATTATGCATGCATACCAATCCTGAGCCGCCAATGGCTTGTCGTCACTTCTTACAAGGAGGCAGCACCAACTGGCACACTTACTGTTATACAGTGTTTTCGACCAATTATGGAGATGTTTTGTAAACATTGCTGTGTAAATGTGTTTTTTTTTTTTTTTTAAGTGAAAGGAAAAACCTATTTGGTTTCATTATTAATAAAGCCATCGTAAACATAGCCAGTGACTTATAAGATCAGGAAATCTTTTTCCAATCTTCAGGTGTCTTATTTTGCTGAGCCTGTGTGAACTTTTGCTCCACCTGTTTACTCTTTTTCTGCCCGTGTTGTAGCTCATGTGCTTCAGTGATTGACGTGCAGATTTCAATCTTAAACTGTACATTACCTGACAGAAGTCTTGTCTCCCATGAGCTTGGAGGACTGCATCCATACATTTCTGCAATGACTCAAATAATTTATTAACAAAGTCATTTGGAATGGCAAAAAAATCATTGTCGCAGGACTCCCAGAGTTCATCAAAATATTTTGGATTCATCTTCAAAGCCTCCTCCTTGCCTCCTATCTTACCCCAGACATGCTCAATAATGTTCATATCTGGTGACTGGGCTGGCCAATCCTGGAGCACCTTGACCTTTTTTGCTTTCAGGAACTTTGATGTGGAGGCTGAAGTATGAGGAGTACTATCCTGCTGAAGTATTTGCCCTCTGCTATGGTTTGTAATGTAATGGGCACAAATGTCTTGATGCCTCAGGCTGTTGCCATCCACTCAGCAGATCTCTCGCATACCCTGATACTGAATGTAACCCCAAATCATGATTTTTCCTTCACCAAACTTGACTGATTTCTGTGAGAATCTTGGGTCCATGCGGGTTCCAATGGGTCTTCTGCAGTATTTGTGATGATTGGGATGCAGTTCAACAGATAATTCATTGGAAAAATCTACCTTCTGCCACTTTTTCAAATCAACTAGTCAAGTTTTTATTTGTTGCTCTTACAACTGGGATAGATGACAAGACTTTTGTCAGTTAATGTACATTTAAGTTCAGTTCATAGAACAAAAAATGTTACTACCATGTTTTTATAGCAAAGTTCTGGCAACCATAGCTATTAATTCTGCATCTTTTTTACCAAGGACTCAATGACCTTAAAGAGCGTTAAGATGAATCGTGATCGCTATAGATAATGGATGAGCTCTCACAAAAAAAGACATTCTGGATCCTAATAACCTCTTAACAACAATCTAACCTCCAGTACCTACATTATTACTCTTTAATAAGGTAGTAGGTCTGAAGCCTGACGTGGATTAAGCCTTGGTGATGGATGTATGGAGCTACTTAATGGATCTTTCTGTGAGAAAACCTGCCATCATCTCTCCTGTATGAAACCAGACCCTTAAATAAGAGGATACGTATTGTCTGTGGGTATAGAGTGTTATCACAGATTGAAGGGTGGCCAATTACACTTTAGACTGTTGCCCAATAATTACTTTTTTCATTACAAAACCTGGCATATCAGTATGAACTCCCTGATTGCCATTAATGGCAATAAGGTGCATATGCTTGAAAGGTTTTTTTTTCAAATAGACTCTTCAAAATAGACAGTTACTGCTGCTCTGATAAAAAAGCAAAATATATATTGCACCTTTTGACGCAGTATCTATCAGTCCATTCATCCACCTATCTCCTCTCTCTCTCTCTCTCTCTCTCTCTCTCTCTCTCTCTCTTTTTTCCTTCCCTGTTTGTCATACAGTATCTTATACTACAAAGTTTTTTGAAGACTCAAGAAAGTTTCCCTCTCCTTTTGCCACAGCTCAAACTGACACTCCAAGTGGCAATCATTTGACCCAGAGGTTACTGAAGTGAAACTTCTAAGCGCAGCCAGATATTGCTTCTGTGAGAGTGATTTTAAGTATGCACTTAGCAGATGGAGTCTGTAGCTACTTTGTTCTGAAATTTGCTGTATGAACCATTAACTCTGCTTTGTTAAGGTTGACTGGATTAGAACAATGTAGAGTCCTAATAGCACAGCTCAGACCCTGTCCTGAGCATACCTAATGTCTGCTCAAAGTGTGTGTGTGTTAGTGAGAGAGCGAAAATATTTTCTGCCTATAAATGATTTGTGATGCATTTTAGAAAGTAATCAGTGGCTGCTAATGAAGATGATTATCATATTTAACATTTATAAAAGCCTTGGATGAATGGTGGTGAACAAAAGACTTCATGGGATACACATTTGCTTTACTTTTGTGTTCTTGATTCATTTTATATAATTACAGGTGAATTTTAAAATAGAGTTGTTGGTTTATTAAACTCTCTAATAAACTTACAGTTTACGTTAGCCTATGGTTAAATCCAGATGATCACACTACTTATTTCATGAAAAGAAAGGCTGGTATCACTTTAGTTTAAGTATTGATTCCTACTATTATGTACCAGCTTATTACCTGTGTATTATTAAAATATTTGCTGTTTATTAGTACTTTTAAAGCACCCCTACCCAGATCCTAAACGCAACTACTACTTAGTAACACTTTATTTTGATGGTCCATTTGAGTATTAGTAGACTGTCTGCTTCACATCTATTGATACTGCTACTTCAACAGACTATAAAAAACTTTGCAACTACATGTCAGCTTAAACTAACCCTAACCCCAACCTAACAGTCTACTTATAATCTAATGAGAATTAGTTGACTTGTAGATGCAATGTAACTTCAATTCAACAGACAGACCATCAAAATAAAGTGTGACCTGCTACTTTACTACTTTAAGTATTATTAAGCAGCAAATTAGTGGTTTAGTGAGCTACAGCGTAAAGAGCATAGGGTAAGTGACCAAAACAAGTAATATAAACACCACACTACACATACATGTACACTTTTAATCTAGACTTTTATTCAGCAATGATGCATATCATTCTGAAAAAGTAACAGTTAAAGATCTATAAGATTAGAGTTGTTTTTGAGCAACAAGTCAACACTTTTTTTGTGATTGGAATATTAAAATGGTATACAGTTTTACCAACACGATCTCACAGCAATTCGTAACTTTTTGATTTAGTGGCTAATTCATATGAATTCGTACAATCTCAGTTGTTTTAGCTTAAATGGCACCCTGGGCATATCACCCAATATACACCCATGAATATTAATTATGAAAATACTATAGAGTACACAAAAAATATATGTTTTATAGACATGCTTAGTCAAAATAAGATCAAAATGTGATCATCATCATATTATAAGCTTTATGGGGTGTGGGAATGGTTTTCTGCGTGCATACGTCAGTTTGGTTTCATCAGCGTTGTTCCGGATGCAAATAGAGAATAACAAACTTGCGCGTGCAAAAGACGCCAAATGTGATTGGCCCCTAACATCTTTATTCTGGGATTACCACACTAAACTAACACATTTCCATAAAGTAAATTGTATCACTCAAAGCTTACTGGGGCACAGATGATTTTACTAGGGCATTTTTTTTTTCCAGTGACAATTTTTACCACCACGGTGATAAATCACCAACAACCGCCGGTGTAGTGGTGGTGGTGGGGGATTGGGTCAATTATGCTGTAAAATAATTCGTTATAGAGGTTCACTCAAACGCGAAAATTCTTTCTGTAATTAATTACCTACATTCCCGTCATTCCAACCTTCAGAACAAAAATTTTGATATTTTAGAATATGAAAAAACAATTAAATTATGAAAATTGTGAAATTAAATTCATTTTTAAATAGGAAGCTATACATTATCATATTTGTGAATATACATTAGATTAGTCAGTACTGAAAGCAAATCTGGAGCTAATCTAACCAAATAACTTACGGTTTAAAATAACGGTCTAAAAACTAGTACACCCAAATTTATATGTTATAGAAAAATATTAAATACAAATTTAAAAAGAGGACATATCAAAGGAAGCAAAAAAAAAAAAAATTGAAAATGTTTTTTGTTTGTAATTTGAAATTTATAGGTTGTAATTTGTACTTTTTTTGCAATATTTTGCTTGAATTTAATTGTATTATCTTTTAATGTCTAAAGTTTGGTGACTAAAATATTGTTTTAATAAATATATCTGTTTAATAAATCTGTTTTATTTAAATGCACCAAAATACATTGCCTATATTCACTGAGAAATGGAGAAAAATATTTATTTTCAAAATGGGGTGTAATTATGCTGAGGTCAATTATGCTGAGCATTGTATATACCATTCCAGTCCACAATATGTTCTTTATTGTGGGTCAAAAAAGTTTCTTTGCAATTTTATGGCATTGCCATAAAATCCCTATTTTGACACCTTTGCATTTAGAGCATTTGAAGACTTTATAAACAGTAAAGACATAAAAAGTGCAATGAAAACAATAGATAGAAAAGACCCAAAGTCAGTTAAACTCGTTCATGTGTGCTTGTCATCCTTAAACTGTGCAAGGCAGAAGTGGAACACTGTTGATCTAATGCAGGTAACCTTTAAAACCCCTCATTACGGATAATCCCTCACCAGGATCACTGACCTTTTCCTCTCCCTCTTTCTCCCCGGGGGCCTTATGGACCATCTGATGAAAGCAACGAGAGACCTAGAATGACTGGAGACTATTAAAAAAGCACCCCAAAAGCTTCATGAATAATCCCAAGACCCATCCTCTCCATCTAAGAGAAGATTGCAGGATGAGGTACATCAGCAAAGTGGTTATCAGAGAGCATAATGTCTTGCTCGCCTCAGAGCGGTAATGACCAGCTTTTATATGTAGGCACTCATCTCTAGAACATGTCAGTTATTCGCAAGATACTGCTACATGCATCATTCTCTGCCATCCGTTCACTGTAATGGCTGAAAGACATTTTGTGCATGTGGAAATGCGATTTCCAGTGTCAAGCGGGCAGCCATTTTACTTCTGAAGCATCACAAACATTTCTTTGGGCATTTAGTTTGTTCAACCTAACACCTTATTGATATTACAAAACTGTAATTCTTTTGTTCATCTTCAGAGCAGAAAGGAATATGTATATAGTCATATGAAATATTAAATTCCATGGTTTTATGTATCAGGGCATAGCTATACTACTACTACTACTACTAATGCTGCTGCTTCTGCTACTATTACTACTGCTACTACCACTAGTGCTACTACTACTACTACTACTACTACTACTGCTGCTGCTTATGTTGCTATTACTACTACTACTAGTGCTACTACTACTACTACCACTACTACTACTGCTACTACTAGTGCTATTACTACTACTGCTGCTGCTGCTGCTACTACTACTGCTACTACTACTACTACTACTACTACTACTACTACTACTACTACCACCACTACTACAACTACTACTATTATTAGTGCTACTACTACCTCTACTACAACTACTACCATTGCTACTGCTACTATTACTACTGCTACTACTACTAGTGCTACTACTACTACTAGTGCTACTATTACTGCTACTACTAGTGCTACTAGTGCTGCTGCTGCTTCTTCTACTGCTAGTACTACTACCACTACTACCACTACTACAACTACTACTATTATTAGTGCTACTACTACCTCTACTACAACTACTACTATTACTAGTGATACTACTACTACTAGTGCTACTACTACTACTGCTGCTGCTACTGCTGTTACTACTACTACTACTACTACTACTACCACTTCTGCTACTATTACTACTGCTACTACTACTACTAGTGCTACTACTACTACTACTACTACTACTACTACTAGTGCTACTACTACTGCTACTACTACTACTACTACTACTACTACTACTACTACTACTACTACTACTACTACTATTACTAGTGCTACTACTGCTGCTGCTGCTGCTACTACTACGACGACGACGACGACGACAACTACTACTACTACTACTACTACTACTACTACCACTACTAATGCACTGCTACTACTACACTAATACTACTAGTACTATTACTGCACTACTACTACTCCTACCACTACTTCTACTACTACTACTGCTACTACTACTACTACTACTACTACCACTACTACCACCACCACTACTACTACTATTATGACTACTAGTAAAAAAAATTGAATGAATGAATAATAATAATTATTATTATTATTATTATTAATATTATTATAACAATAATAATAATATGGTTCTTGGCAGGTCTTAAAATTTGGAAGGTAAAATCTGAGATGAACAATATTACATGACATCACACACCATGCCATTATTTATTTAACAAAAGGAAAGCCACGATGGCAAAGCCACCTTTGTCAGTAATTACTTAAAGTACTTATTTTCTGTGTCCTGATCCGGTCTCTCAGATCATTCTGGAGGATTTATAAATTTTTTTTTAGATCTTACTACACTACTTGAGTCAGGGTGAGGTCTGGACTAATTTCATTTGTTTTCAGCGTTTCTTTTTTGATTTGCTGGTGTGCTTGGGATCATTGTCTTGTTGCATGACTCAATTTAAGTTGAGCTTTAGCTAGGCATTGTGTTCATGTACACACCAGAAGGCTCCGGATCAACAAACTGCTCAAACTTCTGCTGATGATCAGTTTAGGCATTTGATTAGTGGTGGCCCAACGTACTTTTGTTAATGCTATACAGTATGTTTTATATCATCTGATTGATAACTGATTGACAGATATTATTTGGCCCGCATTAGCAAATATGAGCGTTTTTAATTCGCAGATCTTATACATAGACATAAGACTATACATTTTAAAGAAATGCCCAATTTAATAAAATCCTCTTTTGTGTTACTAGGATAAATGGAAGTCTGAAATGGAAAAATGACTAAATAACAACATTTATATCAAACAAATGCTGCATCCCAAGTCACCTATACTACTGTATGTCCTAAAATAATGTAAGATATAAACTACCGGTCAAAAGTTTGGGGTCAGTAGGATTTTCAAATGTTTTAAAAAAAGCTTGATCTGCTCATTAAGGCTGCATTTATTTAATCAAAAATACAGTACACAATGTATAATTGTGAGATGTTATTGCACTATAAAATAGTTTATAATTGAATTTGATTATTTATTCCAGTAATTTTAAAGAGACATTTTCAGCTTCATTACTCCAGTCTTCAGAGTCACATGATCCTTTAGAAATCACTCTAATATTATTTATTATTATATTTATTATTAATATTATTAATGGTAATAGTAACAAAAGCAATAATGACTGGAGTAATAATTACCTTTTGAAACTACATACAATAAGAAATAAATAAACATTTAACAATTTAACTGTTATTTTACATATTTAATAAATGCCATCTTGATGAACAGAATAATTTTCTTGAAAAAAAAATGACTCTAAACATTTGACCAGAAGTGTAATGTGTTTTTGTAAATAAAAGTACATTTTTTGGGGGGTCTGTAACAGATTTGTAACAGAGTTAGCAAGCTTTTGGGACATACTACTTCCCCATTAATGGACCGTTATGTTGCTTATTGACAATCTTCTTGACACTTTATCCACCTTTTTTTTACATATTTAATTTCTCACCATATTAGTGATGCAGCAGCAGCAGCTTAAGGTTGTACTTTAACACATTTTACCCACATTTGAAGTTCTAAACGAATTTACATTGAACTTGCAATGTATTGTACAGAATATTTGATTGGAGTAAGCACAGATCTGCACTTTGAAATCTTCAAATCTACACTTTGATCATCCAAAGGACTAGTCTTTTAAACATACATTTTTTTTCATTCATTTTAAACCTGTTTTAGTGCTTTTTAAATCTTTTTTTATTGTTTTTATTTCTTGTACTAGTTGTATTTTATTATTCTTTTTTCTTGTTTATGTAAAACACTTATTCATACCATCGTGTATAAAATGTGCTACTCAAACTTGCATTGCTTTGCCTTGCCTGGCCTTACTGTAATTTGGGACATGCTAATTATATTTTTGAATATTATTTAGGTTTGATTGTATGCAAATTGGGCAAAAACGCTACCATTATTTCTGGGTGAACTATCCCATTAAGCCACTGCCAAAGTATGCAAATGTATTCGTATTATTGGACAACATTATAAAGTAAGTATTCATTTTTGACAAAATAACATGCAATAAAATGCATTTTATAATCAAAATATGTGTCCAAATACTGTATTTCCTCTTATCCCAGTCGGTGACTGATAGCTTGATGTCCTTTTTAACAGTCACATGGCATGGCGAACAAAATCCTCTGTTTGTTGCCTTTTAAGCTCTTCATGTTGGAGTGATTGTAGAGCATGCCAAGGACATGCTGGGATTTTGTAGCAGTTGTTGCCGCGAACAGATGAAGGTTCTGGTGGCCAGATTTAATCAGTGTAGGATCTGATACTTGGCTCTGACATCAAGATAACGGCCTCTCCCTTTTGAGAGTGTCTCCATGGGAACAATCTGATGGAAAGCACACGTCCAGGACCAAGCCTTCATGGCTCATTTGATCTTGTAACCATCTGTGCTAAGTATGGGTTTCACATTTAGCCCAAAGTTTTCATTGTCCACAGTTGACTTCTACTATCGCGTTGCTCTTCTGAAGGAATCCACAATTTGGTCTTGATGGCGAATCTCCTCCAAAAATGACAGCAACTCTTTGTTTACAAGTTTGTGGGTGTTCGAGTAGTTGCTGTCATGTTATGTACGGTTGACAGGACAGACTGTACCTCGCATTCGTTTCATACAGATTACAACACCAACAATACTTTTGTTTTCAACGACACTTGGTTCATTTAAAGAGCCCATATTATACATGAAATAGGGTTATATTTAGGTTGTAAGGGTCTCCAACAACAGTCTAATATGCATGCAAGGTCAAAAAACACTTTGATGGTCTTATAATCTGCATTTATTTTTACCTAATTATCCCAGCGTCTCCCATATGAATCGTTCAGCGATTCATTTGTTCCCAAACCCCTCCTCAGCACGAAGCTAATCTGCGCTGATTGGACCAATGACAGCCTGCTGCGATTGGTCGACACGGACAAGGCTTCAGCGCGAGAGTGAAATGCCCAGCTGCTAATCTACAATATAAAAGTAGTCACAGTGCATACACGCTTCATAGTGGATTTTGGCTGCCAGTGGGTGAATGTAAACACAGATGATGGACTAGAAAATACTGACGACTATTTTATTGAGCAAAAAGTCCAAGAACTGGCGAGGAGGTCACAGTCTTCTTGCTCTTTTCACACACACACACACACACGCACACACACACGCACACACACACACACACACACACACACACACACACACACACACACACACACACACAGGGCCTGCGCGTCCATAGAGGACCGGCTGAATAGAGAGGGCGCGGCGTTCAGTTATATCCGCGAATACCCGTGCGTTACACACACGAGGAGACACAGACACACACACACACAGGGCCGGCGCGTCCATAGAGGAGCGGCGCTCAGTTATATCCGCGAATACCCATGCGTTACACACACGAGGAGACAATAATATTGAGCTGAAATATTTTGAAACTTGTCCGTTGCATGTGTGTAAACAGCTGACGATCCGTAATTAAAGCGGCACGTGTCGCGTTTTCAACGTGGCTTTACACACGATATGAGAATATAAAGAGTTAACCTGATACAGCACACGCAGTTATAAGTAACAAAACACAACTAAATACATAATTTGCAAGCTAGAGTAAACAAAGCAATAATTTTAATCGCACGTACTTACACTTGTGAAATGGGGGTAGAAACTGATTCATGATCCACTGATCCATGTTCTGACAGTCTATACTGACCCTTCCTTTAACAAACTGATGAAGTCTTCTTTGAAAGCATATAGTTTTCAGAAGCACTCAGAACTGCTCAAGGCTGGGCTATATTGCTGATGTTTTATCTTTGATTAGACTGTCCATAATATCCATCTGCACAGCGTGACTTCATTTGACCGGTGTCTGTGTGTGTGTGTGTGTGTGTGTGAGACTTTTTTTTCTGTTAGTGGGCAGGGCCGCAGGTTTCAAATCTCCCGGGTTTGCGCGCCCAACTACTTGTGTTTCGTAGCTGCGTCATCGCGAAACACCTAATGACTCGTTATCAAGACGACTCGTTAGAAGCACTATGAGTCGACTCTTTTATAGATGAATCAATAGTTTTAAACACTGTACACTTACAGATTTAAGCCTTAGCTGGATATTTCACTTCACTTAGAGCTATATTACACACTACATGGAAGGGCGTTTTCAAAAACCCATAATATGGGCTCTTTAAACAGTACAGATTTCAAGCTTTATGTGGATATATTTTTTTATGTCTGTGAAGCAAGTGTTTGCTGAGTTTTTTGACAAAAAAATACGTAAAAGCAGACATCTGGCCACGAGACATGTCTATTTACAGAATTTCATCCTCATACTTCATACCTGTACATTGAGTCAATTGTCAGCCAAGAAGTTGTCAAGAGAGCACATTCAGCAACCACCAGAAATCAGGGATTTGAGTTTCAAATGTAAAGCTTAGAAGTATTGTGTCATACAAAACGCAAAATTTTGTTTCATAAGGCATGTGTTAACCCCCTGGTTGTGTATGGGACAGATTTAAAGGTCAGAAGAAATTAAAACTTAATTAAAATTAATTTATAGATGTTAGAGTCAGTATGTTAGTCTTAAGGTTATCTATAAGCTAGTGTGCTCCAAAACAGTGATAACAGTGATAACATTCACATTTCACAGACTAACCTGCATTTCGTTGCCTTGTACTTGTACATGTGTGATGACAATAAATTAAATCTAATCTAATCTAATCTAATTTATAAGATATGAACACCCAAAGCTTACAGTTTTTCACTTCATCCTAAATGGATCAACAATTTATTTGACATCACCTCATACTTCAGTTTCTCATCAAATCTTCTGACCAATCAAATGCTCTATAGTATCTGACATGTCCTGCCCCCTTCAAAACAATGCTCATTGCTTTTCATTTGATGCTCTTGAGCCCAATCACTTTTACTGGCAGAGCTGTGATAAAAACAAAACACTATTAGATGTTTTTTTTTTTATCTTTATCATCTTCTTATTTTTGGTCTTCTTGTTCTTAATCTTCATCTTCGTTGTCTTCTTTGTTTTGTTCTTCTCGGTTTTCTTAGTCTTAGTCTTGGTCTTGTTTTTCATCATCTTTTTCTCCTTTATCATCATCTTTGTCTTAGTCTTCTCCTTTGTCTTCATCTTAGTCTTGTTCTTGTTCTCTTTCTTTTTATTCTTGTTCCTTGTATTTATTGTCTTCTCGGTTTTGTTTTTCACCGTCTTCTTAGTCTTCTTCTTCATGATTTTCTTCTCCTTAGTCATTTTCTTCGTGTCGCTTTCTTCTTTGTCAGTATCTTGATGTAAGTGTTTGTTAAATAATGTGTTTTGATAAATCTTGTTTTCTCCTTCTAGTTCTTTTTTTATCTTCTCCGTCGTGGTCTTCTCCTTTCTCTTCTTCTTAGTTTCCGCCTTCATCATCATCTCTTCCTTCTTTTGTTATTCATTGTGGTTTTCTTGGAGTCTTGTTTGTCTTCACCGTCATCGTGGTCTGCTTCTTCATCTTTTTTTTACTTCTCCTTCCTCCTGTTCTTCTTGATCGTTGTCTGCTCATTGTTCTTCTCCTCCATTGTCTTCTCCTTGGTCTTCTCCTCCTTGTTCTTTTCCTTCATCATGGTCTGCTCCTTCTTGTTCTATTTTGTGGTCTTCTCCTTTGTCCCAGTCTTCTCCTTCATCTTGTTCTTTTCCTTCTTGTTCTTCATTGTGGTTTTCTTGGAATCTTGCTCATCTTCGTCTTAGTCTCCTCGTCTTTTTCTGTGTCTTGTTCTCCTCGTTCTTTTTCTTCATTGTGGTCTGCTCCTTCATCGTCTTGTTCTTCTCCTTAGTCTTTGTCGTCGTCTTCTCCTTTTACTTGTTCTTGTACATCGTTTGCTCCTTACTCTTCTCCTTCATCGTCTTCATCTTGGTGGTCTTCTTTGGCTTGGTTTTGTTCATCTTTGTCATCTTCGTTGTCTTCGTCTTTTTTTTCATCTTTCTTTTCTTTGGGGATAGAACCTGGGTCTCTGTTGTGAGAGGTGAGTCATGTGAGCTACTGAGAGTTGATGAGCCCAAACAGCAAACAACAAAAGTCAACTTGCTCCTTTGTGGTTTATGCAACGACACATCAAAAGTAGGGTTTATTTTAATGATTTGGGTAAGTATAGTTTATAAGTGACAGGATTTACTTTTCTGGCAATCTTAAAGGAACTGATGAACTTTTGGGAGAGTTCCCTGCAGCCACTGTTCAAAGTTGAATGGCATGTTTCGCCATACTGCCAGTCTCTTCTCGAAGGGTGAGGAGTTTTTAGAGGCTTGCTGGCCACTGAGAGGATGGTCAAAAACTCGCTTAAACTCCTGTTCAAAATCCATGTAACTTGAGCAAAAGGGAGCTTTAGCCTTGCATATTTCAGTGGCCCAGTCTGTGATAGAACCCGGGTCTCTGCCATGAGATTTAAGTCATGTAACCACTGAGCTACTGGGTTGATGAATCAAAAACAGAGAGTCTTCCAATATTCAAAACAATACAAAACTTAAAAAGGAAACAACTCCAGAAGAGATGAACTAAAAAAAACTCCAAATAAATAAGAAGAGCTTAATAACAAGTGAAACAGTGACTACTTAAATACAAGACATTAAACATGGCAGATGTAAAATCAATAACAGTGATTACAGATGCCAAAAAAGAAAAGAACAAAATGACATCTAGTGGACAAAAAAAAGGACATTACAAGAAAAAACTAAAATAACAACGGGCAAAACCCTGACATTATCTTTTTTCTTCTTCTTTTTCTTCTTCTTCTTTGTCTTCTTTCTCTACTTCATCTTTGTCTTCTTCTTCTTCTTCTTCTTTTTCTTCTTCTTTTTTGTCTTCTTCGTCTTCATCATCTTTGTCTCTTCTTCTTCTTTTTCTTCTTTGTCTTTATCTTCTTCATCTTAGATCTTAGTCATCTTCTTTTTTTTCTTTGTCTTCATCCTCTTCGTCTTCTTCTACTTCTTTTTGTCTTCATCTTCTTCGTCTTCTTCTTCATCTTCATCTTAGTCTTCTTCTTGTTCCTCTTTTTCTTGTCATCTTCATCTTTTCTTCTTATTTGATTTCTTCTTATTTGCCCTTTTCATCTTCTTCGTCCTATTTTTTGTCAATTTCTTTTTCTTCTTTGTCTTTTTTGTCTTCTTCGTCTTCATTATCTTCATCTTCTTCTTCGTCCTCGTCTTCTTCGTCTTTTTCTTCATCTTCTTTTTTTTAAAAAGCTACTTTGTTAAACATATTAAGCCTTACAGTTTAGCATTTTAGGATGCTTTCTAGAAGATGATGTAAATTCATGTCAATGCAAGTGTAAAGTGCATTTTATACCACATTAGAACACAACATATTTTTCTATGAGCTAAATGCAGCCTTCAGGATCAGAAGGGATTTCTTTCAAAAACATTTTAGTCATATCAAAAGATCCTATTCATGTTACAGATTCTTCATAGAACCGAAAGTCCCAATAAATAACCTTTGTGAGTGTACGGGCACCTCTAAGCAAAGGATTTAGAACTCAATAGACAGTGCACTCATGTTACTGTACCTATGAACTGAGTTGATTTTAAAAATTGAATACGAGTCAGCTGGGTGAACAGTTTTGGAGAACTTGATGGTTTCCTATTAAGCGTTCGGAGATGTACTTGCATAACAGAAAGATCTGCCTGTTTGCAATATCAGTCCAATGAGATGACAAAATATCCATATACATATAAACCAATAAAATATATTGTATATGAATATTTTTGTCTATTTTAAACCTATTATCGTGCATATCGTCAAAACTTTCGCCGTTAACTTTTGCTACAATTGAATCCCAAGTCTCTTCCAAGCAAGATTGTCAAAAATATATGTTCCTGCCAAATGAGCGTGTGATGCTCACAGGCTTCTTAGCAAAATGCAAATTGAAAATCTGTTCCAGTCAATTCAAGTACTGCAAGAATAATGTGAGCTCATCTTTTATTCATTACTGTTTTTTTTTTATTCTTGGGCTGCTGCATAAGGGTGAGTGTCTTAACATTAACACAGATGTCCGTTAATCCCATCACCAGTTGCAGGATGGGTCCCTTAGGGAAACAACTGGAAAACATTTCACCTGCTGTTATTTTTTCCCCACATCTCTCTTTGTGCTTTTGATTTCACTCTTTCTTTTTGTTCCTCCCATGTCATTGCTCTTTCCTCTCCATCAGTCCTGGTTCAATCTCGACACAGCTCTGCATGATAGAAGCATCAGAGTTGTCGTAAATCTTCACCTTGGGGATTAAAATGGCTTGTATTGTTTCAGCTGCCACTGCTGAGTCTGAGCTTGATTGCATGCCAGGTATAAATAATTTATTTGAAGAAGCCATTTGAGCTCTTGTTGAGCTATTCCTCAACATGATGTCTGCTGCACCTGGACACCTAACAGGAAATGAAATGAAATACTGAGAGCACACCTTGCTTGACAAGATAGCATTTGTCTGTATTACTACATCCAGCTGTATGTGTTCTGATGGCCTGATATATAAATCCGTCTTCTATCATCTTTCTTTTTTTTTTAGCCTTTTATTAGCAACGTTTGATTTTGATGGTCCCCTTTATAGTATTGTTCAAAGAGAAACATCCAGTGTTCTGGTCATAAATAATATATGTTTGTTTTTCAGAAACATAATTATTTTATTAATCTTTTTTTGTTGTAAATATCACAGCAGTCCACAGATCAAGCACCTGGTAAGGTTTATTCTGTTTTGCGCTGAAAATTAGCCTATATGTCACCCACACTAAAGCTGTCCACACAGCAATGATCAAGTTTTTTTTTTTTTTGTAACATATTTGAACATACACATTCCATACATGTATTATTTTAAGAAATGTTTGTGTCCAAAAGGGAGAACTGGGTTAAAATGATGTAATGCATATGCCACACCTGTATGTGGCACTGTAAAGAAACACAAACAGAAATGCAGGATACGCAAATATCAAATAACAATGCAGTGAGCATGCGGACAAGGTTTTAGACATAAACAGAGGACACTGGGGAGTGTTTAAAAATATCTGCGACGTGTACTGTAACTGTTAAGGAGTCTGTCTAGTTGGTAATGCAGGTGGGCTTGAAAAAAACACCTGTTGAAAGCATCCTATTTATTCACAGTAGCAGTTTGCTCATTTGCTTCAGACACTTTTTGTTTTACAATCACTCCATATTTCTACAAAAAACATTGTGCAAATCTGAAATGTGCTTCACATAGGTGAGTGGGCTTGACAAACCACCTGTAGAAACACTCCTCTCTATACAGTATATGTACCAGACACTTTACTTAAACTCCATCAAGGACTAAATAAGGAATATTTACCTGTATCCCTTAAATATTTACATGTCAACTTTACTTTACTTTATTTGACTTTTACTTTTACTTTAATTTACTTTATTTTAATTTGACTTTTACTTTTGCTTTAATTTACTTTACTTTAGATTACTTTTACTTTACTTTCTTTATTTAAAATTTACTTTAATTTAATTTATTTTAATTTGACTTTTTACTTTACTTTACTTTATTTAAAATTTACTTTAATTTACTTTATTTTAATTTGACTTTTACTTTACTTTACTTTACTTTACTTTACTTTATTTAAAGTTTACTTTAATTTACTTTATTTTAATTTGACTTTTACTTTACTTTACTTTACTTTACTTTACTTTACTTTATTTGAATTTTACTTTACTTTATTTTAATTTGACTTTTACTTTACTTTACTTTAATTTACTTTACTTTATTTGAATTTTACTTTACTTTACTTTATTTTTATTTGACTTTTACTTTACTTTACTTTACTTTACTTTACTTTACTTTACTTTACTTTACTTTACTTTACTTTACTTTACTTTACTTTACAAACACAGCTGCATTGTTGTTTTTACCGGTTGTTACATGCAGAGTTCTTCCTCTTTCTGTCCAAATGTTAATGTTTTCAAGTGGCATTATGTGGCAGCTATACAAGAGGCAGTGTTTTGAGATTTTGTTCACTCTTTAACCTATTATTCAAAAATTTCATTTCAGGGCACCGATACATTCCTGAATGATCCCTAAACCCTAACCTAAACATAATGGAAGGAAACCTACAGTAGCAGAGAGAGCTTAACGTGCTTAAACGCATACACACTAATAAAATGCACTGCGTTTTCTCATAAAGCAAACAAATTACTAAAGTGCACTGCATTTTTTTACACTTGCAATATGAATGGAACGCAATGGAAATGTTTTAAGGGGACCCAAAAAACGTGACGGACGCGGCTATACTGTGACTATTTCTCAATCTTTGAAAGGAGAATTTTTGTTTGTTTATGTTAACATCCCGATTCTCTTGTCCGATAGGAGCACAAGCTCAACTGGTGCTCTAGGCAAACGAAAGGTGTGCCGCACTCAAGGTGTTTGTAACACCCTTTGCGGATGAAATTGAAGAACCGGTCTTTTGTATTTTATTAGCCTAAATAACCATAATCTAAATAGCCAGGTCATGTTTTAGGGTCCTCTTAAAACATTTCCGTTGTGTTTCATGCTATTTAAAAGTGTGAGAAAATGCAGAGCGTATTTGTAAATTGTTTGCTTTGTGAGAAAATGCAGCACGTTTTAAGAAATGTGTTTGCCTTGTGAGGATTTTCTTCAATATTCAGTTTTTTTTCTTTGTTATTGCACGTTTTTTCTTAAGTTGCAGCTTGTTAAGCTTTCTCGGTCACCGTAGGAACCTGCATAAACAAGCCTTAATTCTTGGATAATCGTATTGGTTGAATAAATTTCAATACAGTACAATATTTAATTGACACCCTATTTTTGAAATGTTTACTTATTGTTGTATTCAAATTTAAACTTATGAAAATAGGTCATTATTAATAATATAACTGTGGAAATCAAAAATAGATGGTAATTTTCCAGTTATTGCAATGTGTTTTACGTTATCTAATTACAGATGATTTTGTTTTCTCCAGCTGCTGTCACAGCGAGTATTTCATCTACTCTGTTTATTTTGTGGGAATTCTTGGTGTGACTGTTCATTTGACTGTACCTTATGAGTATTTACACTGCAAAAGCAACCAGATCAAATGCACTGACTACAATACCTGTGGAAGTGGTTAGAAGTGGGCAAACTCAAAACATTTTAAACCCCAAGCAGAGCTGTCAGATTTATGCTGTTTAGAGCTGTCAACCTGTGATCTTCTTGATGAAAATGCATTTTTTCAACCAGTGCGATCACAGTACATGTCCGCTATCTCTTACTACAGTAGACTGTTAGGTTAGGGTCTGGATTAGCAGAATAAGTTCATATTTACTTGCAAAATTACTTTTAGTCAGTCTCCTGTCATACTAATGACAATTAGATGATGTAATTACCCCTAATATCCATAAAGGGATAGTTCATCAAATAAAAGTTCACTATTTACTCACCCTCAAGTTGTTTCAGACCATTTTGCTTCCATAGTACATAAAACAAATGCAGTGAAATTCAACGGTTACATGTTTTCAACATTTTTCAAAGTTTCTTCATTTGTGTTCAACAGTAGGTATTCAGTTTTGTGCTAACCAACTCTTTAAGTCAACATGACATCTAAAGTAGATTACAAAAAATAAGAGTCACTAAACTTTTTGCAACACATTTTTTTTTAAATCTTTATCCATAATGTAAGACAAAAAGTAAAATTAAGGTCTGAATTGCTGAAGAGTGCCATTAGAGGTATCTTAGATAAACATTATTGAATGTCATTAAGAGTTTCCTGTCTTGTTGTCTTTTGTTGACAGGCACAGATTACACTGTGACATTCCTGCTGATTTGGCATATTAGCCATCTGGCATGATCTCCTCCTGAAGACACACACACACATACACGCACACATTTGCAATGGTGGCACCAAACTCACAGCAATCCATCTCGGTCTGTGTCCATTCACTGCGCAACTGAAAATGATTCCTGTTGACTAATGATGTGCATGTCTTCCTTTAGTTAGCACTAATAATCTTCTGATTGATCGGCTCCCTGCTGAACGTCTAATGACATCATTAGACATATTCCAACTTTTCACTGTTGTGTTCCTGTACTTCTTCACAGGGGGTCATCCGGTCTAGTGGGGTGCATTAAAAAGCATGGACAGTACATAAAATCAATTCTTATTTCTTTTATTTTTTTATGGAAAACAGTTTGCAATTTTTATGATAAATGTTTTAGCAGAGCTCCTTTTCCTCTCCTTTTTTATTCATACGCCATCATCTTTAATCAAAATAGTGCGCTCTCCCTTTTAAACAAATCTCGTTTGTTCTCTGGGGCCTATTCCAGAAAACAGTTACATATACCAAGTAAAGTTAACAAATAACCTACTTTCAGTTCCAAAGCAGAGCTAACTTCCAGGGTATTTAAGTAGCCATAGCAGCTTGATTTACAGCTTATGGGAAAGGAAAAAAAATGGGGTCTACTTAAAAATTACTAGTATTCTTTAGATTTAAGAATTATTGTTTGAATAGAACATAACTGATGTCTCATTAGGTTAACTGCTGGTGTCATTTCTTACAAATTGTAAACAGTAATGTTACATTTTTAGTCTTATTTATGTATTAATGTATTACAAGGGGTGTTTATGTATGTAATATATGTAATATATATGTAATTACATGAATGCTTATAGCAAAATGTACTGATGCTGCCTTACTACTACTACCGCTGCTACTACTATACTACTAATACTGCTGTTAATAATAATCATCATAATAATGTAAGCCATATTAAAAGTATTAAAATAGCCATATTATCTTGCAAGCACTGATTTATTTAATTATTTAGTATTATACTGAGTGCTTATTACATGACTAGAAGAATGCTAAGGGGTTAATTAACCTTTGAAATGAATTTAAAATGATCATAAAATATGATTCTTGTTCATGCAATAAAAAACTGATTAAAGATGAACTAAAAGATAATTAAATGATTGCACTGCCAGGTTGTGATTAGATGGAGATTGCAACACACTATTAAACAAGTTAAACTAGTGAAACTAAAGTAGCCTTGCATGTTGTTGATGCCAAATTCTGACACTACCATCTGGATGCAACAGCAGAAATGCATTCAGAGATGCCTCAGTTGTAAGGAGTGGTTATTTGAGTTACTGTTGCCTTTCTATTAACTCAGGTCAGTCTGGCCATTCTCCTCTGACCTCTGGGATAAACAAGGCATTTGCACTACAGAACTGCCGCTCACTGGACATTTTCTCTTTTTCAGACCATTCTCTTTAAACCCTAGAGATGGTTGTGCATGAAAATCCCAGTGGATCAACAGTTTCAGAAATACTCAGAGCAGCCGGTCTGGCACCAACAACCATGCCACGTTCAAAGTCACTTAAATCCCCTTTCTTCCCTGTTCTGATGCTCAGTTTTAACAGTATTGACCATGTCTACATACCTGAATACACTGAGTTGCTGCCATGTGATTTTTAGAAATTTGCTGATTAGACTGCTGATTAGAAATTTGCGTTAACCAGGATCTGGACAGGTGTACCTAATATAGTGGCCGGTAAGCGTATATCCTGAAACTAGAACTATGTGTTTGATCTATGACATGGTATTACAGTAAGTGTTTCAATGTTGACAAGCAACTGCCAAAATAGAATCCTGATTGCATATTCAGCCGCGTGCGGTTTTATATAACACAAAGGCGATGAATAAATGTACAGTGCATCAAGTTCAGTGTGTTTCTGTAATGCAAATGCAAGTAACCAATAAGGACAAATGTTCAGTTCTTTTATATCTTTGTGCAAAGCCTACACTTATAACCTCTGACCACCAGCAGCAGAGAGAATAGTGAGTATGCAATTACAGTAAACAATTACCATGACAACATACATCGAAAACCACAGGACTGATGGCAAAGTGGAAAGAAAGAAAGAAAGAAAGAAAGAAAGAAAGAAAGAAAGAAAGAAAGAAAAAGAAAGGCCAATAATAAAATTGAAAGCTCTCAAAAGCTGTGCGTTTCAGTAGTTTTTCTCGGAAAAGCCAAGGCAATATAACTCAAGTTAAATCAAATATATTGTACTTCATATCATTGCAAGGCAGTTTTAAAGGGGGGGGGGGGGGGGAGCTAATAGCAGATCAGTATTTTTTAAAAATGTCAATCATTCCAAGCTATTACCTCTTACTGACTTGCAGCACTGCATGGCCTTTCCCTACCCCCGACGTCCAGTCTCATGCTGCTAAACACCACTATGATACATCATTTCAATTTATTTCTGGAGCTTTCAAATCATTGCATTAATGCCATACTCAAAGAGCAGATGTGATTGAATAAGAGTTGACGTATGTCTCAAAGTATGAGTGCGAGCCGATGACGAGAACAGGATTTTCGCAATGGCCGTGTGCATGTTTCCTTTTAAAGGCCTATAAGCTGATTGTGCATTGATTTTTCATAAGCAAGTATAAGCCATTACGTTTTTATATACCATGCTCTGTATTGTTTCCCTATCCTGGATGATGGACATGTCTGGCACCGGTCTGTGCAAGTTGAGCAGGCATCGATTAGGCCATAATCTCTAAAGAGTTTCTTATAATTTCAAGAGAATTTCTCATTATCAAGAGAAAATATCTCATTATTACAGTATGAGGAACGCTCTCATTATCATGCCATACTAAATCATTATTATGAAAAAGATTCTTGTTGCAATGAAATTTTCTCATTATCATGGTGTTTTATTATTATCGTTTCTATTTATTATGTGGCTTTCTGGCTTTCTGAATATATTGAGGCTCCACCAACATGATGTACAGCAAAAATGGACCTGTATGTACAGAGTTGACTGCAGATTTTAGCTGAAATGGTCACTTTAAGCAGTAAAACATCAACATTATATACATTTTCATGCAAATTGTGATTATGATAATTGTGAATATGTTTTGTTGTTTTCAGTTTAACATAAAAAATATGTTAAAAAAACGTTTGAAACCTGTAACCACTGACTTCTATTGCATTTGTTTTTCCTAATATGAAGCTCAATGGTTACAGGATTCTAACAATTTTCAGAATATCTTCTAGCAGAAGAAAGAAACTCATAAAGCTTTGGAACCACTTGAGGAAGAGTAAATGGTGAATGCATTTAATGTTTTAAATGAACTAACCCTTTTAACACACAGGGTGATTCAAAAAGAATACACTTGAAGAGTTATTAAACCCCCTGAATTATTAGCCCCCCTGTTTATTTTTTCCCCAATTTCTGTTTAACGGAGAGAAGATTTTTTCAAAAGTGGTAAAATGATGCGAAAGCTTCACCAAATATAATTGCATTTTCTTGTTTACCCTTAACACTATATGCTAGGGTTATGGTGAGGTTTAGTACTTGGTATTTTCAACTGAAAACAAGCTATGCTTTTACTGAGCTGGAGAAGCTGTACGCAGTTTGTTTTACTCCCACCTTGTTTGTGTTCCCTACTGACATCACATGCTTAAATATTACCATTTGCACATGCCCTTGGAGGCTGTAGGAACATTTTTGAGGTGCAGGTGCAAATAAATTATTTAATTGCGTTTCTGGCCAGAGGAAACAAGAAAACCAACACATTGTCCTTCTTAAAATGTTGTGCCACTAGAATCTTAATTGTCAGTTGAATAGGCAAATATTTGGATGACTAATATTAAACGTGTCGTGGACTGAAGTGAGAAACACCGCTATTAGCCAAGGATAAGTCAGGAATGAGCCTTTATACACCAGCCAAATTGCAGAAGTGCAGTTAAATCTCCAAGGAGCTTTGCTGCTCATGCTAATGGTCAGGTTAAGTAGATGACTGGCCAAGAATAAGCATTTTAAGAATCGAGCAGGTGTTTCCAAATAATTAATGTCCTTCTACCATATGTACGCGGAAACTTTAAATGGTTCAGATGTGCACAGTTCAAAAAGTTACAACAAGCTCTAAAGCTGCAGTCAAGAGCCATTTATGTAATTACAAGTCCTCAGTTTCCCATAAATCAGATATTTAGTGCATATATATTTCATTTTTCATACCGTTTTAAATGTGCAGATAGAGAGACATTATGTTGTAGCCTTTAACAGATTTTTAAAGTGACCCATTATGCCCATTATGCATTTTTTCTGGATATTGCCCTTCATGTAGTGTGTGATAAAGCGGCTTGTAAATGTAAAGGTGTGCAAATTTTCAAAGTCAAAGTGCTCAGTAAATGGAGTTACTCTCTCTTTCTTTCTCTTTCTCTTTCTCTTTCTCTTGCTCTCTCTCTCTCTCTCTCTCTTTCTCTCTCTCTCTTTGAACAACCTAAAAATAAAACATTATTAATTCCACAGACCTATGTATATACTGTAGGTTTGTAATAAATTAGCTCAATTCAATTCACCTTTATTTGTATAGTGCTTTTACAATGTAGATTGTGTCACATAAAAGGTCATAGTTAATTGGAACAGTGTAGTTCGGTTTGTAGTGTTTCAGTGTTTTGTAGTGTTCAGTTCAGTTGAGCTCAGTTCAGTGTGGTTTAAAAATCACTGCTGAGACTCCAAACACTGAAGAGCAAATCCAACAATGCGCAGCTCTACAGATCCTAAACCATGCAAGCCAGTGGCAACATGGTTAATTATTATATCATAATTATCTCATAGTCATAATCAGCGTAGCTGCTGTTCATAGTGTATTTAAACAAGGTGCAGAAACCTGTGTGGAAACCCGCTAAGTGGTGCACTGAGTGTATGCTTTACTAAACAGATAGGTCTTTATTCTAGTTTTGAATTGGGAGAGTGTGTCTGAGCCTCGGACGTTATCAGGAAGGCTATTCCAGAGTTTAGGAGCTATAAATGAGAAGGCTCGACCTCCTTTACTCGACTTAGCTATTCTAGGTACTACCAGAGTTTTGAGATCTTAAAGAGGGAGTTGGATTGTAGCGAGACAGAATGTTGGTTAGATAAACAGGAGCTAGATTATTTAAAGCTTTATATGTAAGAAGCAATATTTTAAATTCAATACGAAACTTAACAGGCAGCCAGTGTAAGGAGGATAAAATTGGGGTGATAAGATCATATTTTCTAGACCTGGTAAGAACTCTGGCAGCTGCATTTTGTACTAATTGAAGTTTGTTAATAGAGGATGCTGGGCAGCCAGCAAACAGTACATTACAGTAGTCCAGCCTAGAAGTCATAAAAGCATGGACTAGCTTTTCTGCATCTGAGATGGATAGCATACTTCGTAACTTAGCGATATTTCTCAGATGAAAGAAGGCAGTTTTTGTTACATGGGATATATAATTTTCAAAAGTTAAAGTGCTGTCTAATATGACACCCAGATCCTTATTATATTAGAGCTAACGCTATCTTTGTATCCGTCCAATTGTAGGTCGAGTTGTGAGGTCTGCTGTGTACAGGATTTAGGCCCAATATGTAATAATTCTGTTTTGTCTGAGTTTAAGAGAAGCTAATTGTTGGTCATCCAGTCTTTAACATCTTTAATACATTCAGTTAGCTTAGACAGTTTAGACGTCTTGTCAGGTTTAGTTGAAATATATAATTGAGTATCATCTGCATAGCAGTGAAAGCTGATCCCATGTCTTCTAATAATGTCTCCCTGGGGTAGCATGTATATTGTAAACAGCAAAGGACCTAAAACTTATCCTTGAGGCACCCCGTTCAAAATCCACTTTTCATGTACTTACATGCTGCATATATACTGTATATATATATATATATATATATATATATATATATATATATATATATATATATATATATATATATATATATATATATATATATATATATATATATATATATATATATATCACTTACTTTCAAAGGTTAATAAATCAGTTTCAAATGATACGGTAAAACTGAAGTCATTGGTAATGTTCACATTACTGATTACAAATGCTCAGGAAACCTCCAGGTCTAATATAGTGATATGACAACAGGTGTTTCATCCAATCTGGTAAGAGTGAACTTTTGAAAAAGAAGAGGTTTATGGAGGTCGATTCCTTAAATGAACCATTATTATTAGAAACCGGTGGTAAAAGCTGATGCTGCAAAACTATATCATAAGCTTAAATTTTGTATTTAAACAGTGATGGATATAAACCTATTGAAGGACAGGAGGACCACAAGGGTCACTCAATTAGAAATAAAGCATTTCGGAACTTAATATTTAATGAAATGATATATTACTGATTTCACCTCCAAAACTAAGTTTACTAAAAAAGAAATTATTGAGAAAAATAATCTTGAACAACATTATGTACCAACATCATACAACAAAGTGTACCTGTAGGTACAATTGATTGCAATAGCTGAAAAGATTACTATAGAGTCATTAACCAGTTGGCATTTCTGTGTGGAGTTTCCTCTGGGTGCTCCGATTTCCCCCACAAGTCCAAAGACGTGCGAAACAGGGGAATTGGGTAAGCTTAAATTGTCCGTAGTGTATGAGTGTGAATGAGAGTGTGTGGGTGTTTCCCAGAGATGGGTTGCAGCTGGAAGGGCATCCACTGCGTAAAACATGTGCTGGATAAGTTGGCAGTTCATTCAGCTGTGGCGACCCCGGATTAATAAAGGGACTAAGCCGAAAAGAAAATGAATGAATGAATAATTTTATTGAGTTTATCAAATGAGGACTAAGCAGTGTTATTGTACATTTGATTATTCAGTATACTGTGTATAACTATATGAATACAGATCGACTCATCTGAAAACAATAAAACGCTGTTTATTTAATTGGTATCTTTTTCTTTATTGTATTTATGCAGATGCTGTCCCCTACAAAATCATCCTACCAATCTAAAATTATAAATTCTTTCCAAATAGTTAGTTGACAAATAGTGAAGTCGTATTCCTATTGCAATATACAGTGCTCAGCATAATTGACTACACCCCATTTTGAAAATGAATATTTTTATCCATTTCTCAGTGAATATAGGCAATGTATTTTGGTGCATTTAAATATTTTAAATATTTAGAAATTGAAAGATAATACAATTAAATTCAAGCAAAATATTGAAATAAATTACAACCTACAAAATTTCAACTAAATTTTCTTTTAATATTTTTGCTTCTCTTGATTTTTCCTCATTTTTAATTGTGTATTTAATATTTCTTTTAGTTTTGTACTAGTTTGTACTAGTTTTTGGACTGTTATCGTAAGTTATTTTGTTAGATTAGCTTCAAATTTGGCTTCAGTACTGACTAATTTAAATATGTACAAATATTATATTGTATAGCTTCCTTTAATTTCCTTGATTTGTTATGGGTGTACTTATATATGGTAAGCACTGTATATTGCAGTGCTAGATTTTTCATGTAGCCCTAATTATGAGGCATAATACAATCATTTCATATAAGGGGCTTAAAGGGATAGTTTACTCAAAACTGAAAATTCCGCCATCATGATAATTTGCCTCAAAATGAAACTTCTGTGACTGTGACTCTGTGAAATAACCTGCATTTGTCAATGCTTTCATTCTACAGACTAACAAACAATCAGATTTTGTTTTAATCAAACTTTTTTGATTTTCTCTCTAAATTTTTAGTCTGAAGTTATAGATTTGCAGTCATGCTGGTGATAATTAAGAATCATTTAATTTTAAAATGCGGTTTGGCCCATAGCTAAATGTTTTCTCTTCGTCAGTATACCAACCTCTGACTCCAATTAATCTCATCCTTTATATTCTGTATGAGTTTGCCGTGGGCTCTGATGAGAGGAGGGGAATTTAAATCAGATCTGTTCTTTACGGACCATAGACTTCATCTTTACCCTGGCTTGCTAATTTAAGAACGCGCCAAGCCGCATTTGTTGTTGATAGCAGTTTCTCTGGTCTGTAGAGGAGCAAGTGCAAGTAGTTTTCTGAGTTTTTCTCCCTTTAGTGTTCGTTTTCATTGAGGAGCCGTAGCTATCTGGCTCCGATTTTGCAGTTTTTACTCTATATTTACCATCTAACCTCTATATTTTGTGGTGACTGCCCATTTAATGTGCCTTGGCCCTGAAGAGGATGTAGTTTTGTGTTGGCGCTGACTGTGGCTTACTCTGCAGTGATTAGTCACAGCTGAGTGTGTGTGTGTGTGTTTGAGAGGGAATAAATAACCCAGTTGGTAATTCAGGTCACGTCAGAATCACTCTTTACAAACACACACGCACATTTTGAGAAGCAAGGCGGCTTGGTAGACAGAGCTGGTCTCCAAACAGTTGACCAAACGATACATGCAGCTTTATCAGTTCCAGAAAGACAACAGCACAAAACAGTCCTTTCAGAGGACTACTTCCATTTCACCGAACATCACATTTCAGGTCATGTTTCATTATTATTATTATTATTATTATTATTATTATTATTATTATTATTATTATTATTATTATTATTATTATTATAATTATTATTATTATTGTTCTGGAGCATTTCACCAAATTTAAAGCCTGCTGTTCTTGATATTGGACTTTTGTTATCCAATCAAGCGACAGAGAAGCTCTGCCTGTTATAGTTTGACAAATATCCACTATGATGAAAAAAAGCATTACAGCATTTTGTTCCAAACACTGAAGTAGAAGTTCACTGTAAAAATGCTGGGTTCCACACAATTCCTTCATGTTTGTTTGTTTGCTTTATTTATATAGCACATTTAAAAACAACAAATGCTGTCCTAACACAAAGTTAATTTAATTGTTTAAGTTGATTGAACATAAAACAATTAAGTTGTCCAAGAAAAAAAATTAAGAATTATGTTTTTTTCAACTCATTTTAGACAAGTAGTTTAAACAGGCATCACTTTTTGAGTCTAAGCAACATTTTCAATGATTTTATTCACATTTATTGATATGTTTGACAATATTTCAAATATAAAAAGAAGGTTTGCATTTGCTATTTAAAGATAAAAAAACAATGTAGAATAGCAAGCTTTTAAACAGGATTAAAAAAAAAAAAATCAATGTCCATTAAAATGGACAGTGGGGTTTATTGTTAAAGGAACAGTTCACCAGGTCAGACAAGATTTTTTGTCTTGATGTCTAAATGTTTCTATTCCAAATATCTAAATGCTCTTAAATCAAGAATCAATTTCTGGACAAGCAAAAAGTATAGTATTTGTTTAAAGAAATATTATATCTCAAAAATAAGTGCGTTTTTCCTCAAAACAAGAAAATTTATATTTCAATGGGGTAAGCAAAATAATCTTGTCCATACGGAAAAAAAAGATAATATTTTACTTACTCTATTCACTGTAAAAAAAAAAAAAGTCAGTAGAACAACAGCAACAACAAAAACCATTATCCTTATTACCTTTTGCTTTTTCTTGTTCAGTAAACTTGAAAACATCAGCTGCACTGACCTAAAAAACATTTGGGTTGGGTTAACATGAGATTATTAGTTTTCTGTAGAGGTGAACTACTCTGTAACAAAACTTTTTATGTTGTGCCAACTGAACATTTTTTTTGTCTGCCGAACTGGAAAGCCTGAAGATGAGTGGGAAAAAAAAAAAAAAAAACATAATGCATATTTTCTTTTTTCTCATGTACTCAACATTTTTATTTTTACCTTTAATTGACATGACAGTAAAAAGTACAGACAGGAAAGCATGGGGGTGTGGGGGGTGGGGTGGGGGGTGGGGGGGGGGGTGGGGGTGAGGGAAGAATTGGCATAGGACTTCAAGGTGGGAATAAAACTCCGGTCTCAATGAACACTGTAGTGCCATGTGTCGACGCATTAAGCACTACACCATTGGTGCCGACGTGTACTAAACTTTTGAAAACATCAGTTGTACTGACCTAAAATGTCTGAAGTTCAGTGACCAAAAAAACCCTTGTGGGAATTGGTATTAATAAACTATACAGTATCAGAACAAACAAACATAGTTCAACAAAAAATTAAAAATAAAACAGAGACGAATGTTAACAAAACATTTATTAGACATAGACTTAGAAACAGGACAGGAGGCAAAACAGCAATAACAGTAAACAAGATAAGGATCAAAACATGGCAGGACAAACAGGGAAAATGCTTTGAAATGCTTCACATGTGAAGTACACCTTCCTGTTTTTTTCAATGACAAACTATGTTTGTTTGTTTGTTCTGATAATGTGTTATTTCTTAGTACCAGTTACCAAAAGAGTTTTTTTTTGTCAACTTCAGACATTGTCGCCATCTACAATGGTGTAGTGGTTAGTGTATTGACACATGGCAATGTGTTCACAGTGACCTGAGTTCGATTTCTACCCCGAGGTCCTATGCCAATTCGTCCCCTCTCTCTGTCCTATCAAATAAAGGTAAAAAACAACAACAGGAAATAAGGATTATGTTTTATTTTGTTTACTCAAGGCATTCCAGTTCTGCAGACAAAAATGTTCAGTTAAAAAGTTTTGTTACAGAGTAGTTCACCTCTCCAGAAAGCTAATAATCTTATGTTAAAACAACTAAATGGTTTTGGTATTACTGACAAATAATTTTAAGTCAGTGCAGCTGATGTTTTCAAAAGTTGAGTGAACACTTAGAAAAAGTGAAAGGAAATACGGGTTATGTTTTTTTTTGTACTGACTTAAAACATTTTTACAGTCAGGGCCGGCGCGTCCATAGTTTACAGTGTTGGTAGACTATTTTAAGAGTTTTAAGGAAAAACTTTGACAAACTTTGACAAATTATTTCTGAAAACAAGTCAATATGTTTTGCTCGTATAGAAAATACTTCTTGATTTTTGGATATTTCCACAAAAACTCATAAGCAAGAAAATAATTTTTGCAGTGTAAATTTTTCTGAAATTTGGAGCATAATCCAGGTCTGAATGGATTAAATGTAATCATCTTTACAGACACTATTCACACATTTTATGTAACATTGAGCTGTCTACTTTCATCAAAAAATGTCATGCTTTTTTTACATGGGCTATGTGTTATGTCACTGGACAGAGATGTTTTTGTGAGCCGATAATGAGAGAGCAGGATTGAAACATTTTGTCCATTTCGGAGAGGAAAAGAGGAAAAGGGAACAGGAGAACAAAATGAAGAGAAAATGTGACACTGTGCAGAAATCCTGTAATGATTTTATTGCTTTTCTGCAAACAGGAAGCAGCTGAATGTGAAATGTGCCACTTGCTCAGTGATTTGAAAAGGTCAGAGATGTTGGAAGCTGCTATGAGTACTGAAAGATTGAGAAACTTTTCTTTCCTGACCTTCCAGTCGTTGAAGTATAATCTCCCAATCACAGTAGGCTGCCCAAAACCAGAACCATTTCTCTATTGTAGGAAATCTCTGTTCAGACATCTGCTCAAGTCGACACTCTAACAAAGATAAGAAAGTAAAAACTCACAATCCACTAACTCCAACACATTTCCCAAAGCTGATATAACACAGACATTTGTCCAGTTTTAATATGTAATAATAATAACAACAACAACTATTAATATTATTATTATTTGTATTGATTATTATTATTATTATTATTATTATTATATTAATTATATGTCATTTTGTCTGTGCCAATAGCCTAGTGGTACTGTGTGCCAACATATTTCACAGAATTGCTCACGGCCCTTTTGTCAGACCCCTGTGTTTGTGTCATGTGACCTTGCCCATGTTCTTCTTTGTTCTGTTTCCCGCCGTTTCTTAATGTTTATTTGTTCCACCTGTGTCTCACCCCTGTTTGTCATTAGTTTCATCAAGTCATGTGTATTTATACTTCTGTGTGTTGTTCAGTTCTTCGTCTGGTATTCTTCGTTATGCATTGTCTATACCACATGTCGTTCCTGAGTCTGATGTCCTTCAAGTGAGTGTTTGTAAATAAATCTACATGTTTGATAACTCCTGCGATCCTTTGCCTTTCTGAGAGAGCCCAGGCGTGACACCTTTTATGGACCTTGCAAGTCTGTTGAGACCCTATATGGATTTGTCTAATAACTTTTTAATAATATTTAATATACATTTAAGTATTTTAGTGAGTTGGTGTAGTAAAGTTTGCTCGTGTTGTTGGAAGAAGACGGAGTCTGTGATATCAGGTAAGCACTGTTTATTTTTTTGTCTTTGCATGCACACGTTACTGTATATGTGGCGAGTGCGTGCTTCAGGATCTCCTTTCTCTCCCCCTCAGCTGCTCCTTCTCCTTCCCTTAAGAAGGGTGTCTCTCCGGCCCAATCACCAAAACAAACAGATGTTATTCATTATTTCTGATTGGCCTGCTGACTAGCCGCCGGGCTCCCCCTTATTGAGCATTCAATCATGCTTACCTCTCCACAGTTGGTACTAATATTATCCATGGAATTCAAAGGTTATAAGGGTATAAGCTGTAGTATCTACTCTGCTACTGCTTTTTCTTAAAGAAATTGTTCACCCTAAAATTAATCATTGACTCTTTCCAAACCAGTTCAAGTTTCCATGTTCAGTTGAACACAAATGAAGATATTTTGATAAATGCTGAAAACGTGTAACCATCGACTTCAAAAGCATTTGCTTTCCCAACTATGGATGCCAATGGTTACAGGTTTCCAACATGTTTCTAAATTTTTGTGTTCAACAGAACAAAAAATAACTCGAGTGCGTAAATGATGGCATAGTTTCATTTTGGGTGAACTAACCCTTTAAATGTGCTGCCAGGAGTGAAGTGATACTAAAAACTAACTTAAAGGGATAGTTCATCTGAAAAATGTAAATTCTGCAACCATTTATTTACATTTGTCTTGTTTCAAACCGGTTTGTTTTGTTGGACACAAAAGTATATTATATTACTATATAGTTATTATAAAACTATATTTTGAAGAAATTTGGAAACTGGATTCCATTGACATAGTAAGAAAAATCCAATTATATGGGATTCAATGTATACAGGTTTCCAACATCCTTCAGTATATCTTCTTTTGTGTTGAACTGAAAAAAAAATTAAGTAAAACTTTTGAGTGAACTATCCCTTTAAGATGTGCGTGACATTGAACCGTTTGGCCTGGCAGTTGCAGTTTGAAGCTATATTTAAACATCTTTGTAAGACAGATGTACATGTAATGGAAAGCTGAACAGGCAGACTGTTAAAAATTAAGATGTCATGAACAATTTTTTTTTTTTTCATCAGCGTCTGGACTGAGTCTGAGAATTACATTTATTTTTTTGGTCAGTTTAAGTGCCATTCTTCCTTCGTGTCTCAGAAACCTGATAACATAGTCAGAAAGGTTGAGCTAAATCATGGCTAATAATTGGCGTGGCCCATCTTTGCTCCCTGGTGGAGCTGGTCTGGGAGAACACAGGCAGGCAGAGCTCTGCAAAGCGCCCAGGGAGAGGCTGAGATTACAAGCCTGCAGATGAGTCAGAGAGCAGAGCCAGCGGCTCTCTACACTTTTTTTCCCTTCTGAGATTCATCCTGTGTGATTGCTGTGTTTTCATTATTTTCTTTCTTGCGGTATGACTGGATATGCCTTTTGTTCAGTCTTCAAACAACATGACCCTTACAATGAATTCCAAAAAAAACAGCTGCGTTGTTTATGCATATTGGAAATACAATTGGTTTACTGTGCTCAAGATAATACCAGTCTCACAATTTTTCAAATGAACTTGTTTAAATATTGTGAAAAAGCAGTGGTACAATGAAACGGGACAATTTCAGACTTGTACTTAATTTGCATAAACCATATCCTTCAGAAGTTTGACTAAGTTTTTTTTTGTTGTTGTTGTTTGTTCTCCAGCTTTGGTGATCATAAGAGTTTCTTCAAACTCATAATGACTTCAACATTTATATGAAAGGGTAGTGCATGTCACAAGTAGATAAACAATACATTTAAAACTACAATCCAAATTAGTGCTTGTAGTGTATGTATTAATTCATTTGGTATTGAACAGTTTTGCCGTTTACACATTTACGTTTACACATTGTGTAGCAAGACATTGGTATTTGACTTGTATTCTACAGCAGACACTTCTGGATACATGCCTGGACTTTTTAACATGTCAGGACATGTTCTGCTTCTAAAAAATGTCATCTTTGTGGTTAAAGTTAGATTTGTGACAGACATTTATATACAAACTGTCCTATAACAGGGACAAGCTGGAGAAAACTGAGTTCAAATGCCATGTTGAAGTCTTTGGCTTCATCCTTGCTGATAAATTCAGTAGAATTACTACTAATGAACCCTTGTGTATTGATCAAAATGTATAGCCTCAAACATAACAAAAGGGTTGAGTTTTTGTAATATTCCAATTCAGTTTCCTAAAATGTGTCAAAATAAGATTTAGCACCAAAAATCATCCCATTTGATGAAACACAGAGATGGTTGTAACCAAATGAAGCCTCAAACTCACCCCGGAGTGCAGCATGCAAGTGTTAAGTATGGCTTTAACACATTTACATATAACATTTTAGCAGACACCTTTATTCAAAGAGACTTCCACACACCTGGAGTATACCTAAAATAAGGGATAAGGGAGCTTTTTCTGGCAAGATTAGAAATACAAGAAAATATTTAAATGGGATGATAAACCACGAACAAATCCCAGGATAAACAGAAGACTTCACCGATATGCCTGAGTAGTGGTCTGCCCTGGGAACAGTTGGGGTTTGGTGCCCGAAGGAAACACTTCTGTTTTGTTATTGAGGGTGGAAGAGAGTGCTGGATATCCTGTCCTCCTCCTACAATCCCTGCTGGTGCTAGGACTCAAACGTACGATCTTTAGATCACTCTCTAATTCCCCATGCTTTAACTGTTTAGCGCATGCTGTATAGTGTGCTTTAACTGATACAGAAAACCACAACACATATGATCTTGATAGCTCTAAAGCACACTGTTTTTCTACACCACTTACAGGGTTTCATTAGTCAAAACTGATGTATAGTCATTATAGAAGCACACAAAATAGTCAGGAAGATATCCTGTTACTGAGGTGTGAAAATGTATTAATACAAAGTTAGCAAAACATGTTTTGGTTTATTAAGGCTGGACAAGATTTTGTGTCTCGATGTTTAGACTTACTGTAAGTAAGCAAATGTTTATAGTCTTAATTGGATCTTTATTGCAGTGATTAAGATGCTTTTGACCTGCTGTATGTTTTGCAAAATATATTTTAAGCATTTATTTATTATATATATATATATATATTTTATATATATATATATATATATATATATATATATATATATATATATATATATATATATATATATATATATATATATATATATATATATATATATATATATATATATATAATTTTTTTTTTTTTAAACAAACAAAAAAATCATGTCTGAAGACATATCGCTACCATAATTTAGTATGAAAAAAATAAACAAATATATAACTCAAAAATTTACACACAAATTGGACACAAGCCTATTGAAAGTTTTTGGGTTGTGCTGAAGAAGACTTTACACAAAGTGGTTCTACTCCTAGAGAGTGACCATCATTAAGAGCATCTTTAGCTTTCATTAAAGGTACAGTAGAACATCTTAGAAAATGCTAATAGCCTTAAAGTGTTGTCACGGATTGGTCAGGCTCTCACGATCCCCACTCACGAAGATCACCATCACCTGACTTCTAATGAGCACACAGCTGCATCACATTCACGAGCACCAGATAAAAGCACAGCACTCCAGTCGCTCATTGTCCGGGCTCGTCTCGACGAAAGCGGACAACTGAGCGACCACTCAGCGTAGTCATCCTCAGCTAAAACAAACGCTTTACTTACCTGTTCTCTTTGTATTCCTCCTAGTCTTCCTGGTCCACCCGAATCGTCCTGTCTTCCAGTCCTTCCAAGTCTGTGTCATCCTCTGTCAGCTGTATCTGGTGTGTGCTGTCCATCCTCGTGTATTCCTGTTACCCAGCCACGGAGGAAAAGACCCCAACATCATTCCTGATCCTCCTGGCTATCCTTCATGTGCTCCTTGTTGTCATTTAATAAACACCCTAACGTTTCCTTACCTCTGTCTCCTGTCCGCTTCATAACAGAAGCCCGGACCAATAACGACGACAACATGAGCACCCCCGATCACTTTCAAGAGCTGGTGGACCAGTTGAAGCGGATTCTACAGCCACCAGCTCCACTTTCCAACGCACCACCAGCACCGAGCACTTCCGCCTCCACAGTTTCTTCTTCGGCCCTTCCTTCCAGTCCCATGGCCCGACCAGCGCCCTACTCAGGCGGAGCGGGGGAGTGCAATGGTTTTCTGTTACAATGTTCCCTCATATTCGAAATGCAACCTTCTCTATATCCCACAGATAAGTCAAAGATCGCCTACATCGTATCACTACTCTCTGGGCCTGCACTTAAATGGGCTGAGACGATCTGGAACCAAGCCGGGCCGGTCATGAATTCCATCACTACCTTCACGGAGTATTTCAAAGAGGTGTTTGGACGTTCTGATGGGGAAGTAGCCGCTGGAGAGCAGCTGTATCATCTAAAGCAAGGTACTCTATCTACACAGGAATATGCTCTCCGGTTTCGCACTCTAGCAGCTGCAAGTGGATGGAATGAGAGATCGTTGTTGACCACGTACCGGCTCGGCTTGGAACCCACTCTCCGAATCCAGCTGGCCACATTAGATGATACTATGGGTCTGGAGAGATTCATCCAACATTCTCTCCGATGTTCCGATCGTCTCCGTTCCTATCAACAGGACACCATCACCCCCTCGTCTGCACTCCTCCAATCGCCTGAGTCAACAGCCTCTCCAGAACCAGAACCCATGATAATAGAGTCTGGAAGACTGACATCAGCGGAACGACAGAGGAGGCTGACCCGGGGTCTGTGTCTATACTGCGGTGTCAGTGGACACACCCGTATGGAGTGTCCCCTTCGTCCCATTCGGACTTCAGTGAGTGTATTCAGTACGAATATAGAACAATGTAAACCACTTACTACCACCGTACAAATAACTACTGCCTCTATTTCTCTCCTTGTCACAGCCCTCATCGACTCCGGGTCAGCAGGGAACTTCATCTCCCAATCCCTCTGTCGTCAACTCCACCTACGTACTGAGGCGTCCTCGCATATATACCAGATACAAACCGATAACCCAGTGCACTCGATCTTCGACCCGTATCCATCGACAATGCGAAGACATCCTTCTTCAAGTGGGGTTGTTACATCAAGAGAGGATTCAATTTCTGGTTCTGGAGGGTGCAAATATGGACATCATTCTAGGGCGCCCGTGGCTGGTGAAGCACGATCCCATCATCTCTTGGGGCACAGGAGAGATAAAGAAATGGGGATCTGGATGTACACCTACCTGTTTTCCAAATCTCCCTCTTCAAGGTCGGAACCCCATTTCTTTGTTTACAACATCGGTCGAGAGTCCTCCTGAGAAGCAGTCTATCCACATTCCTAAGGAGTACAGCTCCTTTCATGATGTCTTCTGCCCCAAGAGAGCTTCCCAGCTACCGCCGCATCGGCCATGGGACTGCGCGATCGACCTAGTTCCAGATGCCCAGTTGCCAAGAGGTAGGATCTACCCGCTCTCGCTTCCAGAGAATCAGGCAATGGAAGATTACATAAGGGAGGCTCTGAGTCAGGGGTACATACGTCACTCAAAATCACCAGCCGCCTCAAGCTTCTTCTTTGTGGCCAAGAAGGACGGAGGGCTGCGTCCATGCATCGACTACAGGGTCCTAAATAACGGTACAGTAAAATACCGATATCCCCTTCCTCTGGTACCAGCCGCTTTGGAACAGCTCCGAGAAGCTAAAGTCTTCACTAAATTGGACCTCCGCAGCGCGTATAATCTGATAAGAATACGTGAGGGGGACCAATGGAAGACAGCATTCGTGACCCCTACTGGCCACTATGAATATGAGGTCATGCCTTACGGTCTGGTCAACGCCCCCTCCGTATTCCAAAACCTCATTCATGAAGTCCTCCGGGAGTTTCTTCACCACTTTGTAATAGTGTACATAGATGACATCCTCATTTACTCCCGGAGTGAGGCCGAACATCGCCAACACGTTGCGGAGGTCCTACACACATTGAGAGAACATCACCTCTACCTCAAAGCGGAGAAATGCTCATTCCACCAGAAGTCGATTCATTTCTTGGGATACATCATTGACCAAACCGGTATACGTATGGATGGGAAGAAAATTGAGGCTGTTCTATCCTGGTCAGAACCCACTTCCATTAAGGAGCTCCAGAGGTTTCTTGGGTTTGCTAACTTTTATAGACGGTTTATCAAGGACTACAGCAGGATTACATCACCTCTCACTAATCTCCTCAAGGGTAAACCCAAAGGACTGGAGTGGACCAAAGAAGCAGCCGCAGCCTTCCGCCTTCTTAAGAAGGAGTTCACAAGGGCCCCACTCCTGACTCATCCTGACCCAAATCTTCCTTTCGTGGTGGAAGTGGACGCATCCACCACCGGCGTCGGGGCAGTATTATCCCAACATCATGATACACCGCCCCGACTGCATCCCTGTGCCTATTTCTCTCGGAAGTTGAGCCCGGCGGAGCAGAATTACAGCATAGGAGACAGGGAGCTTCTAGCAATCAAGCTAGCCTTGGAGGAGTGGCGTCACTGGTTGGAGGGAGCCAAACATCCGTTCCAGGTGATCACAGATCACAAAAACCTCCAATATATCAAAGAGGCCAAGAGACTATGTCCACGTCAAGCCAGATGGTCACTTTTCTTCTCACGTTTTGATTTCTCCATTTCCTATCGTCCAGGACCCAAGAATCTAAGAGCAGACGCTCTCTCTCGTTTACACGAGCATCACGATCATGAAGAACTCCCAACGAAGATTCTTCCCGAACACATCTCCATTTGTCCGATCACCTGGAACGCTCCTCCAGTCGTTGCCACTCCGGAAGCCCCTGCTCCGCCGGGATGCCCTCCTCATCGGCAGTTCATACCACCTGAACACCGGGTAGATCTGATCCACTCCTTACATACCTCGCTAGGCACTGGACATCCAGGGATCAACAATACTCTCTCGCTAGTATCCCAACGATTCTGGTGGCCAAACATGGCAAGGGATGTGAGGCAATATGTTCAGGGCTGTAAGGACTGTGCCCAATCCAAGAGCCCACGTCATCTACCCGCTGGAAAGCTCCATCCCTTGCCGATTCCGAACCGTCCCTGGTCACACCTAGGAGTGGACTTTATCACTGACCTCCCCTCGTCAGAAGGTAATACCTGTATTCTAGTCATCGTAGATAGATTCTCAAGGTTTGTCAAACTAATCCCTCTGAAAGGTCTTCCCACAGCCTTTGAAACAGCCGACAATATCTTTAATCAAGTCTTCAGGTCATTTGGTATTCCAGAAGATATTGTGTCGGACAGAGGTCCACAGTTCATCTCACGTCTATGGAAAGCCTTCTTCAAGCTCCTAGGTGTGGCCGTCAGCCTCTCTTCTGGATATCATCCCCAAACCAACGGGCAGACAGAGAGGAAGATTCAGGAGGTGGGACGGTTCCTGAGGACCTTCTGCAGTGGTCACCAGAGCTCCTGGAGCCAGTATTTGGGCTGGGCAGAATATGCCCAAAATTCACTGCGGCAACCCTCCACCGGACTCACGCCATTCCAGTGCGTCCTGGGCTTCCAACCACCGCTCTTTCCCTGGGATGGCGAACCATCTGATGTCCCCGCAGTGGATCACTGGTTCCGGGAGAGCGAGAGAGTCTGGGACGAGGCTCATCAACATCTGCAGAGGGCAGTCCGTCGAAGCAAGGTAACCCCGCCGATAGAAGAAGGTCTGAAGAACCCAGATACACACCCGGACAAAAGGTGTGGCTATCCACCCGGGACATACGCATGCGACTGCCCTCTCGCAAGTTAAGTCCCGATTTGTTGGTCCCTTCACCATCGTGGAACAGGTTAACCCCGTCACCTACAAACTACAATTACCCTCTCACTACCGTATTCACCCTACATTCCACGTATCACTCCTGAAACCCTATCACGATCCTGTTCTTCCCTCCACAGAGCCTGACCACGAAGAGGAACCCCCTCCTCCACTGCTCCTAGAAGAAGGAGCCGTCTACGCAGTGAAGGAGATCTTGCGTTCCCGACGTCGTGGTGGCCAGTTGGAGTACCTGGTGGACTGGGAAGGGTACGGCCCGAAGAAAGGACATGGGTTCCCAGAGCTGATATTCTCGATCCTAGTCTCATGGTGGAGTTTCATGAGAGCCACCCTGAGTTCCCAGCGCCTAGAGGCAGAGGGAGACCACCACGGCGTCGGAGGTGTCGGCCCTCAGGAGCGGGCCCTGGGGAGGGGGGGTACTGTCACGGATTGGTCAGGCTCTCACGATCCCCACTCACGAAGATCACCATCACCTGACTTCTAATGAGCACACAGCTGCATCACATTCACGAGCACCAGATAAAAGCACAGCACTCCAGTCGCTCATTGTCCGGGCTCGTCTCGACGAAAGCGGACAACTGAGCGACCACTCAGCGTAGTCATCCTCAGCTAAAACAAACGCTTTACTTACCTGTTCTCTTTGTATTCCTCCTAGTCTTCCTGGTCCACCCGAATCGTCCTGTCTTCCAGTCCTTCCAAGTCTGTGTCATCCTCTGTCAGCTGTAATCTGGTGTGTGCTTGTCCATCCTCGTGTATTCCTGTTACCCAGCCACGGAGGAAAAGACCCCAACATCATTCCTGATCCTCCTGGCTATCCTTCATGTGCTCCTTGTTGTCATTTAATAAACACCCTAACGTTTCCTTACCTCTGTCTCCTGTCCGCTTCATAACAAGTGTATTCACTTGTTTACAACATTCAGTATTAGATTTTTTTTTTTTGTCTCTCTCAGCTTAACATAAAAGATGATATTTTGAGAATGCTGGTTGCTGGCACCTATAGAATTCAATAGATTTTTATTCCTACTATGGAAGTCAATAGATTCCAGCAACAAACATTCTCCAAAATACCTTCTTTTTTGTTCAGCAAAATAAAACTCATAAAGCTTTAAAACCAAAAAGGAAAATAAATGAAATGTTGGGTAATTAGGGATTAGGTCATTTTATTTGTGGTTTTTATCAAGATATGCATTGCCATAACTTGACAAATACCCTTTACTATGTACTTGCTTAAATCTAAACTGTGTGTTTTTTGGCCAGGCACTCTTCTTCAAAAACCGCAAAGCAAAACTTCTAGCAAAATGTTTTTTTTTTTCCTGATGCCTAAAATAACTAGAATGGTTCTAGTCATGCTACAAATGGGCAGTCTCTAGCTGAAAAAAAAGATTTTATTATAGATGATACACTTGCCTTTTTCCGCTTGCGGGGCACCAGGTAGGCAGTGATTGCAATAGATTGAAAAGTTGTCGTACAATATATGTGTGCCGGCTGCCCTGCTTCCAACCACCAGCCAGATCACAAAGCACCCGTGACATTTTAGGTGACATATTCGCACTTCTCCTAGAAGGGCCACATATTCACTTGATTGAAGACAGTTTTTTCGTCCATGCCAAATTTTTTTATAGCAGTCATTCAGACAGAATTATCTCAATCATGTGCCATTATTGTAGCAACACTACAAGGCCAGCAATTAGTGTTTTTTTTTTCTTTGTAAATCATTTTCTTTTCAAAATATTTTTCTTACCAAGAGATTTTGTCTTGTTTCTAGTCCAAATAGCTAAAAATCCTTGAATCAAGGCATTTTCAAGACAATTAAAATATTTTGTTTTCAGAAATAAGAAGTCAAAATTAAGTTAACAATTCTTCAAAATAAGCAAAAAGCTATTTTACATACTTTTCCCTTGTTTTAAGGAAAAACTAACTTTAATTATGATATTTTATTTCTGAAAACAATACAATACTTTTCATTTGTTTAGAAAATTCTTCATAATTAAAGAATTAAAAAGAAACTAGATCAAAAATGTAAAAATGCTTTTTTAAAATCTTTTTATTTATTTATTTTGGTGGTGTAGTGGTCATGTGAGGTCATGATTTGATATTGTTTGTCTGTATTAGTAATGTTGATTAAGTAATCGATTACAAATTACTACTCAAATTGTAATCTGATTACATTACTAATTACTTCATATAAAAAGTAATCAGATTACTTTACTTTGAAGTTCCTTTTAAAACATAAAATATACCTAATACAAAATAATCTGCAGATCTTTCAGTAATTTAATATTCACTGAAAAAACATTACACTGGGTTGATCACAGCAGCTTGACATATTCATAGACTTAAAGAGTTCGCCCTAAACTTAAAGTTCTCTCATCATTCACTTGTTCCAAACCCGTTTTTTTTTTTTTTTTTTTTTTGAACGCAAAAGAAAACTAAATACCTAAAACCATTAGCACCCATAATATGAAAACGTACTGCAGTGTTTGGGTGTGTTTGTCTGAGGTAATTAGTCTACCAAATTGTGTATATTCCTTACAAAGTATGAAGCTGATCGGTCAGTTCTTGTCACGTCACTCGCAGTTTTCAACTGGTGCACTTGGGAAATGCGTGCATGCACAATATGCGCCCCCAACATACTTGTGCACACAAAAGATGAGATATGTAAACAACTACATAAGCAGCTACGCTTCTCAACACATTCAGAAGCTACATTCACTCCAGATCCTGCACAAGAATCCAGTTTAGCCTGTTTAGGGTGAGTTGTACCTCTGTGTTTTTGGGCGCTGGTGTCCTCTTTGGTGACTATGCTTATTGTAGTAGAATGCTTTCTATTCAAGTGCTTCAGCAAGTTGCAGGTCGAGTTGAAAGCAGTCGAAAGGCTGGACATAGACTGAATTTCACAGCAATAATTTTGTTTTTACGCTCACTGAAGGCAAAGTAATGTCTGTAATTCTACTTGAAGAAACAGCCACTCTTGTCAGCAACCATTTCAACTTGCGTTCTCCAGCAATTTAAAAGCGCATGCTTATTAACTGACATTGCAGTGGAAAACGTGATTTTAAAAGAAGCTATAATTTTATAAGAAACTATCATTTTAATGTAAGTAGTGCAATTACATTGGCTTTAGTAACTGTAATCAAATCACACAAATTTGAAATGTAATTCATTACATTACTGCGTTCCCCAAAAATGTAATTAGAATATAGTAACGCGTTACTGGGAAACGCGTTATACCCAACTCTGATTCTTAGTTTCTATCACCATCAACAGAACACTTTCACAAAAACTATTTTTATAAATTTTTTTTTTTTGTTCCAGCTCTCCTTTAGTCAGATACAAAATGTGTGCTTTGATGCTTCATGATATGAAACTCAGCAAAGACTGTGCCTTCCTCCTGGCTCTCTTCAACTCATTGTTCTCCATTTTGTCGTTCAGTCTCTTTGCACTTTAACTTTCCTGTTGTCCTCAGCTTTCGGCCATTCATTTTGTTCCTCTATTAGTCGCCCATAGTCCTGTTATCTTGGCTCACCTCCTTTCGTCCTTTCCCCCTCTCTAATCTCTCCTTTAATGAGTTCATTTCCAGTGGCTTTACAGAGCGAAAGACTGCTGTGGTGTCCTGCTGGTCACCCACACAGTGAGAACCAGTGCTGAACCCAGCCAGCAAGATTTATTTGCATTTTAAAATACTAAAAATTGCAACATGTCACTGATTGTCACAACATTGCTTGCTATTATTACTTGGAGGATTAGGTGGCCTGATATGTGCATGTGATTTTAACTTTACTTGAGCTTCACTGTGGGAAGAACAGATGTAGGGCTTGTTTTGTTCAATCAAGACTATCCACACCTAGTATTCTACCTATTATTCTAGCATATACTTGTGTTAATGTGTATTATTATTATTATTATTATTATTATGGTTATTTTGAAATGACAATTTGAGCACACTCTAATTGAACAGACTTCAGTATAAAATGTTGCCATGGCAATTATGAAAGCTTCCTGCCAACTCCATAGAAACTATCATATGCGGGTGGAACCTGCACGCTGAGGACTGTCACTTGTGATTTAGCCATTTTTGTTGTTAAGGTATTAAAGCGTTAAGTTCTCTTTTAAGGACAGAAAAAAAAAACATTTTTTTTGCAAGTGTGGGGTTCAGCAATTTGTGTCAAATGTACAGTATGTGCTATTAAAAATCTTGAGTAATGTAGGATTCAGAGCATTTACTTATTATTAAAAATAGCTGGCTGCTTTACACTTAATGAAAGCAGAAGTTAAAAAGGCAAAGGTAAATGTGTGCAGATTAAATAAGCTACCACTGTCATATGATCAGTTGAACACTTTGAGTGATTTGACCCAAACGCTGACTCTTTCAAAATTCAACAAGCAAGATTTTGATTAATTCATACTGCTGTTCGGCTCAGGAACTAAAACACTAAATGACACTAAAAATGACTCTAGACACCGAAGCTGTTATTTTTAAAGGGTCAGCAGAACACCCAGAATAACATTTTATTGGTAGCAACAATTACCTCTGTGTTGTAGTTGATTTGTCTCACGTGTCGTGTTGAATATAGTTTCGTGTTATCTGAATGTTTGTGTTTGTGATGGATTGTAAGGAACATACAAAAACAATGCAATATATCAGAACCGGCAGCTATAGTGGGCAGTGTGCCAACATACAGTAGAGCAATAGTGATACATCCCACCATCTTGATTAATAAGATATCTTTATTAAATATACAAGCAAACTTTACAATAGCTGCTTTTCCATCCACCAGGAAACAACAAGATGCACATAAATGTTGAAAATGTGCATAAAATTGATGCACACAACTGAGTAGGACAAACTTTAATGCACTTACTGAATAAATTCCAGCATGCACATCAAAAAGTCATGTGATTTTGCTTCAGCAGATCATATAACAAAATGGTGGAAAGGTCAGAACATCTTTAAATGTTATATACGGAAATGAAATGATGTCCATCCCTAATGGAAAATGTTAGCGAAATGCTTAAATCTTCTAAGAAATGCAAGCAGAGATGATTGTAAAAAGATATGACAAAACGTGGACTAAAAATGTACGTAATAAAGACTCTTTATAAGTCTTAAGCAAAAATTAAGGCTGACTCAATTAAGTTGCAAGTTATTACAATGAAAAAAGGCCTTCTCCTAACGCAGCACCTTCCATTTTGTCTTTAGATATTTGGCGGCAGTTTATCAGGAAGTGACAATTTTGTTCTCTCGGACTCATTGGATGAAAACTACTTTATCCTAAAATTTTTTGGAGTTTTGTGCATAAATTTGATTTGCACCTTTGGAATAAAAAATCACTAGTGACATGCCAATGAACAATACATCTCCATGAAAGAGTTTTTGCGAAAGGAAATTGCGTTGACCACTAGATAAAGTGGAGCGTTTTGTCAATCTTCGAAGCATCAACGCAGTTTGTTGTAAAAGCTTCAGAGGCTTCATTTTGTACATTCCTGCAATTGAGCATTTTATTTAATAATACATCACAAATAAAAACCATAAAAAAACAATAACTATTAAACAAATCTGGACTTGGCTGGGCTGGCTAAACGGGACAAGGCAAGACTGGAGGATCAACCACAATTAGGGAAACATCAATGACAAACTGGCATAGAAAAATAAACACAAGTAAACCTTAAAGGGAGCAAATCAAGAGACAAACAGGGGAACTAAACTATAGCTATTAATAGGATGACATGGTAGGGGGTACTAGAAAATAGACAGGAGAGCACATAGCACAAAGGAGACAAAACAAAGTCATGTGCTCACATCAAACAGGACAAACAACACTCATTAATCGCATGTTCCCACAAAACAAAGTATGAAAACAAGCTGCCATATGTAAACATGAGCCACATGCAACACCAACATAAGACTGAATGCGAGACACAAAAAAAATCACACAATAGCCACATTTCCACTATCGCGCCTAAAGCAGGCGAGCCAAGGCCAGTTACGAGAAAGCGGAGCACCCACTTTACACTCGCATAAGTGCCATGGATGTTCGAGTCTTGGCCCCAAACCCAAGCCAAACTTGATAGAGCGAAGATAACAAAGACATGAGCAATGCTGGGTTCCACACGATTCATTTATGTTGTTACAACACAAACCAATTAAGTTAACTTAATTTTTTTTACAATTGGAGTGGATTGAACTTAAAACTATTAAGTTGTCCCCCAAAAAATCAAGAATTATGTTGTTTCAGCTCATTTTAAATAAGTAGTTTTAACAAGCAGCAAAAATGTATTTTTGAATGCAAGGACAAGAGCGCACAACCGCTAAAGGACAAAGACAAGTGAGAATGTACACACATTCAGTACAAAAACCAGAGAAATTACTGCACGGTCCAAGTGAACTTGAGCCAAGCGCTACATTCAAGACTATACTGGAGCATGATCCAGACTCTTTCGCCAAAACCAGTATTAACAAGACCGAAGAGTCCTGATAACATGGTCCTGGGTGTTTCTCAGCATGTACTATACAACCTGTTTTATAATGTTTGAAACATGGGCGTTTGTGGTAGCAGTGTGAAGTAGCCAAAAGTGAGGTGAATATGAGCCTGCTGCTCTCTAATCAGCACAAATGCACACTGATTGAGACGTCCACCTCATCTTTTTAAAGTCATCTGTGTGTGTCTCCAGGTGATTACCATCACACACATCCCATGGAGTCTACTTGCTGCTTTCTAATTTGTTCTTGATGGACAGCCACACTTTCCTCCGTTGCTCTCATTATAATTCTTTTCTTATCCATCTTTTTCCTACACCCCACGATGCTTTGTTTTAATTACGGAAGTAACTTAAATTAAACTGTAACAATCAGGGAAGTGTTTTGAAAGGTGTCATTCTCCTCACAGTTCATCCATCGAATATTAAAGGCAACTTATTAGAATTAACAAATTACATTTAGCAGACAATGAATATCTTCTCTAAATAAACTAACAAAAGCAATAACAGAGACACACATTGCTGTACTGTAGGGAACTCAAGGAGAAAATAATCTAGACGAACAAAACACAGTGAACTTTGCCAAGTTTTGACCACAGATAGGTTTGTCATGCTAAAGAAACAGAGAGTGTGAACTTTATTTCATGATAGATTAAAATAATGACATTGTTACCAACACCAATTATATTATTATTTTTTTTGTAATTGTATTTGTTGAAAAGTAATGCTTCAATTAGTGATCTGCCAGATAGAACCGTACAATGCCAAGTTCCAAGACTTTTCAGAATTAGAAGGTTGTTATCTGCATTTGCCCTGTTTTTTTTTTTTTTTTACAATTCGCAAATGTAAGAACATTTTGATAATTTATATTTAGAGTACAATTAGGGTCTCTGTCATGTTAATGTATGAAAGAGAACTGTTACATGCATATTGTTTGCTATATGGAATGCAAAAACTTTAATGCTCAATATCTCAAAATCATTTACAATGCAGATAGAACCTTATAATTCCAAGGTGATGATATTTTACATTTCTGTCCAGAGAGGTCATGTTTTGATCTTTGATTGCTCTCATGCAGTCATGTGATGTGATTTCGCAGGTCAAAGTTCATCAAGCTTGACTTTGCAACACAGTGAACTGCGAAACTTGTCACACGAGCTTGTGTTTTCCGGTCTGATACAGTCGCGTGCATATGAATGGAAGTGTATGGGGCGAAAAGTGCAGTGTCTTAAGTAAAGTTTTTAAATTAATCTCGAGAGGAGCGCATAATATGATTGACCACGGCTGGTCTCTCATCCATAATCAGCAGTAATCCAATCAGATTGATCCAAACCTACAATAAATGGACCGATTTCACCCTACTGCCAATTCTTCATTTTGGAAAAATACCCCTTTCACCCCATCTCCTCCTTTTTCTTCTTTACCAGGGGGAGCTCTCGGGACCTACCTGATCTCGAAACCCCTTACATGCTATTTGACCTGGCCAGGCATAGCGTCAAGCAATATCTAAGTGTGAATTCTTAAATTCTTAAAGGGGCTAATAATATTGATCTTACTGCAGTCTATTATAAATTTTAAACTGCTTTTATTCCAGCCAAACTAAAACAAATAAACCTTTCCTTGGTCTGTTAACCCTTTTGGATCTGAGGGTGTTTTGGGGGACTGGAGAAGTTCTAGTATGCCCTGACTTTTTTGCTTTTTTTTCAGATGCTTATAAAACACACAGTATAAAAGGCTAAAGTCTAATATAGCTGTAAACAGCACATACTGGGCTACAGTAATTTGATAGCCACATTAATATACAAGATTGAAACATTATGCGTGGTTAGTGAAAAATCTAAATTTTGAACTCACTGAATTAACCCCATCCATAAAAACATCACATGGGAAAAATTTGAAAAATAACAAACATTTCAGAAGAAAGACAAACATTTTGACCTGAACTAAACTATTTAGTTTTTTTTTAAAGTTTTTTTTTAATCAAAAGTTCCCCAAATCAGAAGTCCTACCCATAATTTGAAACGCAGAGAGTAGTCTTAAGGCTTAAATTTTTGCTCGTGCTTACCAATGAATTTTCTGACGTAAGATGTCCGCTTAATGACAACAGAAATACATTGGTACCACAAGGTGGCGCTGCACAGCTTTACGCTTCTGACACTCGTTTGTAGCACTGAAGAGAAAGTCCACCCTCATGCTTTTCCTTGTGTATTTATAGCATAAGCTCTTTCACTTGTGTTGAACCCTCCTCTCCACTACAGCACACCTGTCAAAAGATGTTACATGCCATGAAAGAAAATGAAGTGAAATGAAACTTAACATTGAATCCTATTTGATTCTTGACTATATGAGCTTGACTACAACCATTCTGCGCTTGAGCATGGTTTCCTTTAGTTTTAGCTGCTTAAAGAGCACCTATGGTGAAAAATCTACTTTTCGAGCTGTTTGGACAGAAAAGTGTGTAAGTATAGTGTAATAAACGGCAATATTGGGGTGATATAAACACACCCAGTCCTTTTTTTTTCAAATTTAACAACATAAAAACGTGGACCAATTGGAGCTGTTTTCAGATCGACCGCAACTTTACGTAGGAGAGCGGTCCCCCCGCCCAGCAATATTGATTGACAGCTGCGTGCATAACATGTCCGGTAGTCACGTGTATAATCATATAATCAAGACAGGACGAGCGCAAAGCAGCCAGGAATAAAGGTCAGTTCAGTTCTCTAGGATCATCAATCATCATCAAATGTGATCAAGAGTGAGTTTTACAAGTTTAAATGTTTTAAAACAGAGCATGTGTGGAATGAATTACACACAATTCACTTGCCGCGTGTCAGAACAATTATAAAGGAGACGCTTCAATCGCGGTTTGTGGACGTTAAATCAGGTTTATTTTGTACATTTAATATAAGAGATATCATAAAGCAGTGGATATTACCAGTATCATGTCACATAAAAATCTTTGCAATCATGCAAAGTTTAACGCGCTCTCTCGCTCTCGCCTCTCTCTCTCTCTCTCTCTGTGTGCGTCTTCGTGTCTGAGCTGTGTGTGTCTGCGTGTCTAAGCTAAGTGTGTGTGTCTGCGTGCCTGAGCTATGTGTGTGTGCGTAAGTCTGCGCTACGTTTGTGTGTGTGCGCTATGTGTTTGTGTCCTCGCTGTGTGTGTGCGTGAACTTTGTAATGACTTTGTGTGTGACTCATTGTTGCAAATCCACAAAAAAACTGCATCAAATACTGATTGTTAAAGTTCTTACTGTAGTATTTCTCACACACGTTATGTGAGATCTGCTTCCTGAGGCAGCCGAGGACGGCGATTGCTGACAGGCACGTGGGAATGGTGGGCGGGAAGGACTAGCCTTAAAGGGCCAGTACAAAAAAAACAGCAAAACCTTTTTTCCAGCTATAATATAGACACTTCAAACAGCTATGATAAATAATCTGATGGGTGTTTTGAGCTGAAACTTTACAGACACATTCTAGGGACACAAAAGACTTTATATTAAATATGAAAAAAGGGGTAACCTATGTGCCCTTTAAGGCATGTGAACAAAATAACAAATCTCATTGGTCAGCCAGTTTTAACATGAGAAATGCATCAACAATCCAAGGCGTTAATTTTTATTTATTTTTTTCGTTGATATGCAAGCTCACATTGCACGTTATATTTTTGACATGAGGTGTTAAATATCAGCAGGAAACAAAACCGAAAAGAAAAGACTGCAGTCTCAATCACCGCTCTCCCTCACCCTCCACCACACACCACACCCGTGAACCCTCAGCTGATTACTAATCACCCGCACCTGCACTCACCCATGCACGATATATATACTCACCATCACTTACTCACAGGCTGGAATCAAAACCT